>NC_074689.1:27925544-28225544 GCF_029448725.1 Salvelinus fontinalis
AATGAGCTTTAGATCCATTCTGAATGCGTCATTCAATTAATGAGCTTCAGATCCATTCTGAATGCATCAATCAATTAATGAGCTTCAGATCCATTCTGAATGTGTCAATCAATTAATGAGCTTCAGATCCATTCTGAATGCGTCATTCAATTAATGAGCTTCAGATCCATTCTGAATGTGTCAATCAATTAATGAGCTTCAGATCCATTCTGAATGCGTCATCATATGTCACCGTTCTTCTTTGTAGGTATGATACATCTATTTTTAGTACTTTGTTTTAACATGATGTGAGGCGGTAGCGTTGGAATTGATGTGGTTCATTACACAATATACTGTGGAAGAACACGACTGGTTGCTCGCCATTATGTCCTCCCCGGCGATGGGATTTAGCCAGCCAGATTTGAATGTGAAATACCAGATGTTTTGCCTTGATACATTTCACAAAGAATGCAACCCGTCCAACTGATTGGATACGTTTGGTAAAAGCACTTGAATGACAATGCGTCGGGATGCATACAAAAACACAACCTCTGCTTAACTTAAAAACCAAATTAAAGAAGGCTGGGCTATATTTGCCAGGCTTTGTCCTGAAAAACACACGCGTCATGTCGCATTTGGTGCATAAAGCCTTGTGAGGGACTGCATCATTGACAGGCAGGTGTTTGAAGGGCGGTCTGTCTGGCAGCGTTACATACGCGTGGCGCTACAATAGCAGCCTAACCAGGGGCAAGCTGCTTCTTTAAATGGATTACTGTCAGTCACGTTAGCACCCGCGCTAATGTGTCAAATCTGCTGCACCAGGGCGAGAACACCCTACACACACAATCACCCGCTCCTCATTCCTCCTCCTCACCTCCTGTGCCAAGGAAAGCATTTACCCAGTGCTGTAGAGAAAGATGCCCTGTGGCCTCCTAAACCCAGCGTTACCCCAGAGTCAAAGCACTTTCTTTCTGTCAACTGTTTCACTGAGGACAGAGCCATCAACACGCCAGAAAATAGATGACTGAGTGACTGAGTGAGAGCATCTCTCCTCTATTTCTGGCCCAGATCCCTTGTTTCTCTCCTGGAATGTTCAGCTCTATCCGTCCCCCAGGGGAGGTATCACATTACTGCTTCTCCTTCAGCTCTATCCGTCCCTCAGGGGAGGTGTCACATTACTGCTTCTCCTTCAGCTATATCCACCCCCTAGGGGAGGTATCACATTACTGCTTCTCCTTCAGCTCTATCCACCCCCTAGGGGAGGTATCACATTACTGCTTCTCCTTCAGCTCTATTTGTCCCCCAGGGGAGGTATCACATTACTGCTTCTCCTTCTGCTCTATCCACCCTCCAGGGGAGGTGTCACATTACTGCTTCTCCTTCAGCTCTATCCACCCCCCAGGGGAGGTATCACATTACTGCTCCTCCTTCAGCGCTCTCTGTCCCCCAGGGGAGGTATCACATTACTGCTTCTCCTTCAGCTCTCTCTGTCCCCCAGGGGAGGTATCACATTACTGCTTCTCCTTCAGCTCTCTCTGTCCCCCAGGGGAGGTATCACATTACTGCTTCTCCATCAGCTCTATCCACCCCCCAGGGGAGGTATCACATTACTGTTTCTCCTATAGCTCTCTCTGTCCCCCAGGGGAGGTATCACATTACTGCTTCTCCTTCAGCTCTCTCTGTCCCCCAGGGGAGGTATCACATTACTGCTCTCCTTCAGCTCTATCCACCCCCCAGGGGAGGTATCACATTACTGTTTCTCCTTCAGCTCTATCCGTCCCCCAGGGGAGGTATCACATTACTGCTTCTCCTTCAGCTCTATCCGTCCCCCAGGGGAGGTATCACATTACTGCTTCTCCTTCAGCTCTATCCGTCCCCCAGGGGAGGTATCACATTACTGCTTCTCCTTCAGCTCTATCCGTCCCCCAGGGGAGGTATCACATTACTGCTTCTCCCCTCTAAGGCGAGTAACCCCTTTTTAAATGAATTCACAGAGGAAGCGTTTTGTGTGGTGCAGTGTTGTGACAAAAGTTTCCTGCGCTTGTCGTTTTTCCAGTGTACACGGACAGGAAACGCGGTGATGAACCTCCTCAACAAGATACCCTGAAATTTAAGTGAAATTGAATCTGTGCCGCTTGGCCTCATTTGTGTAGGCCTGATCCTACTTTATGGCAGAGGGGATGTTTTATTTATTTTTATTTCACCTTCATTTAACCAGGTAAGCTAGTTGAGAACAAGTTCTCATTTACAACTTGACCTTGCCAAGATAAAGCAAAGCAGTGCGACACAAGCAACAACACAGTTACACATGGAATAAACAAGCGTACAGTCAATAACACAATAGAAATAAAAGAAAGTATATATATAGTGTGTGCAAATGACATGAGGAGGTAAGGCAATAAATAGGCCATAGTAGCGAAGTAATTCCAATTTAGCAAATTAACACTGGAGTAATAGATGAGCAGATGATGTGCAAGTAGAAATACTGGTGTGCAAAAGAGCAGAAAAGTAAATAAAAACAATATGGAGATGAGGTAGGTAGATTGAGTGAGCTATTTACAGCTGCAGCGATCGGTTAGCTGCTCAGATAGCTGACATTTAAAGTCAGTGAGAGAAAATAAGTCTCCAGCTTCAGCGATTTTTTTTGCAATTCGTTCCAGTCATTGGCAGCAGAGAACTGGAAGGAAAGGCGGCCAAATAAAGTGTTGGCTTTGGGGATGACCAGTGAGATATACATGCTGGAGCGAGTCCTACGGGTGGGTGTTGTTATCGTGACCAGTGAGCTGAGATAAGGTGGAGCTGTACCTAGCATAGACTTATAGATGACCTGGAGCCAGTGGGTCTGGCGACGAACATGTAGCAAAGGCCAGCCGACTAGTTCCTGACTTCCCTGAAAAGTTGCATATCGCGGGGACTATTCGATACTAGTGCAGTCCACCACAGGATATTTTTGTGCTAGTCGAGGGCAGTCAAGTCTGGAGTGAACCAAGGGCTGTCTGTTCTTAGTTCTACATTTTTTGAAAGGGGCATGCTTATTTAAGATGGTGAGGAAAGCACTTTTAAAGAACGACCAGGCATCCTCGACTGACGGGATAAGGTCAATATCCTTCCAGGACACCCGGGCCAGGTCGATTAGAAAGGCCTGCTCGCAGAAGTGTTTTAGGGAGCGTTTGACAGTGATGAGGGGTGGTTGTTTGACCGCGGAACCATAGCGGATGCAGGCAATGAGACAGTGATCGCTGAGATCCTGATTGAAAACAGCAGAGGTGTATATGACAGCGGACCCATAGCGGATGCAGGCAATGAGGCAGTGATCGCTGAGATCCTGATTGAAAACAGAGGTGTATTTGGAGGACATGTTGGTCAGGATGGTATCTATGAGTGCCCATGTTTACGGATTTAGGGTTGTACTTGATAGGTTCCTTGATAATTTGTGTGAGATTGAGTGCATCTATCTTAGATTGTAGGACTGCCGGGGGGTGAAGCATATCCCAGTTTAGATCACCTAACAGAACGAACTCTGTAGATAAATGGGGGGCAATCAATTCACATATGGTGTCCAGGGCACAGCTGGGAGCTGAGGGGGGTCTATAACAAGCGTCAACAGTGAGAGACTTATTTCTGGAGAGATTATTTTTTTAAATTAGAAGCTCGAACTGTTTGGGCATAGACCTGGATACTATGACAGAACTTTCCAAGCTGTCTCTGGAGTAGATTGCAACTCATCCCCCTTTGGAAGTTCTATCTTGACAGAAAATGTTGTAGTTGGGTATGGAAATCTCAGAATTTTTGGTGGCCTTCCTAAGCCAGGATTCAGACACGGCAAGGACATCAGGGTTGGTGGAGTGTGCTAAAACAGTGAGTAAAACAAAAAAAGTCAACAAATGAGAGTGCCTGGGGACACGCATGGCCTTGGTTAACCTCCACATCACCCGAGGAACAGCGGAGGAGTAGGATGATGGTACGGCTAAAGGCTATCAAAACTGGTTATCTAGTGCGTTGGGGACAGAATAAAAGGAACAGATTTTTGGGCATGTTAGAATAGCTTCAGGGCATAATGTACAGACGGGTATGGTGGGGTGCGGGTACAGTGGAGGTAAGCCCAGGCACCGAATGATAAGAGAGGTTGCATCTCTGGACATGATAGTTATGCTGGGTGAGGTCACCGCATGTGTGGGAGGTGGGGCAAAGGAGGTATCTGAGGCATGTTGAGTAGGACTAGGGGCAGCGCAGTAAACTAAAACAATGATAACTATCCTAAACAACAGTGTACAAGGCATATTGACATTTGCGAGAGACATAAAGCGAGGCACAAAGCAATCACAGGTGTTGATTGGGAGAGCTAGCTAAGACAACAACGGGTAAGACAACAGCTAATCGGGTAAGACAACAACAGCTAATCAGCTAAGACAACAACAGTTAAAATGGCGATGAATGGGCAGAGACCGTCGATTAACAGTCAAGCAAAACATTTACAAAATGGAGTTCCATGATTATTGAACAGTCCAGCAGGCATCAGCTATGTAGCCAAGTGATCATAGGGTCCAGTGAACAGCAATAGATGGAACAGGGAAGCCGCTGGGTAGTCGTTACTACGCTAGCACACGGGAGACACAGCGTTTAAAGTTAGTAGGCCGGGGTAAGTAGAAGCGTCTGCTCTGACGTCCGGCAAAGGCCGGTTGAGGGCACAGCGGATGGCGTTACGTCGGCGGACCAGTCGTGGTGGTACGGCAGGGCGCCGTGTTGCCAAAGTGTCCGGGCCAGATGGCGAAAGAGGTATTGTAGTTGTAGTAATTTCATTTGCTAGCCGGGAGATGTGCCTGGCTCGTGGCTAACTGGTGCTAGCTTCGGAGAAGTGGCGTTAGCCTCTCGGTAGCAGCGATGATCCGATGCAAAGGTCCAGAGCTTACAGCAAGGATCCGGTGGAGTAGTGGATTCTAGCCGTGTTGGGGTAGAGTCCGGGAGGCATCGGCTGTGTTGCCAAGTGATCACAGAGAGTTGCGCCTGGCTCTGGGCTAGCTTCGGTACTGGGTCACTTGATGGCAGCTAGCTAGCTGTGATGATCAGGAGTAGTGGTCCAGTGTTTACGGCAGGAATCCGGTGTTGTAGTGGAGAAAACAGTTCAATACTGGCAGGCTGGTGTCTGTGCAGAAGGTAAAGACCGCTAGCAGTAGCTAACAATGACTAAATAGCTAGTAGCTAATTAGCTGGTTAGCTTCTGATGGAGGTTCTTGGCTATAAGGTCTAAAAATAGCGGATCCGTGTCACATTGGGTGAGACGGGCTACCGGAAGGTATATTTAATTTAAAAATGGAAAAGAGATTGAAAATAAATTGAAATGTATACAAAAAAGACTAAAAATACAAAAAGTACACGAGAGGACAACAAACCACGTCTGGACTGCTACGCTATCTTGGAAATAGGTGGATAAATAAGGGAGCGGGGCGATAGCTGGAGGCTACAGGGGGAGGAGTGCTGCTGATGCTGGCCTCAGGAGATGGGGCCATGCGGTCCATCTACCCCTAAATCAGTTAGAGTGGAGGGGGCAGCACTGGACCACTGCCTGAGGGGAGATGAAAGTTTAGGTTAATCAATATAATGGTGACGTCACTGAGAAAAAGACCACACCATACTAGTCCCTCTCTTCTTCTCACCTTTCCTTCCCTCATCATAGTTTTCCCCTCCCCTTCTCTTTCCACATTAAAAATACATCTAGATAGGTCCCGGGTCACTATTGAGTCCATGCCAACGAGGAGGTTGTGTGTAATTGGTCTAGCATCACGTTGGGGCGCCACTCTGAAACGGAGCTTGCAGCACAAGGACCCCTAATTGGTGTCAGCTGAGGTTGCCCGACTGAAACAAGATCAAGAGTTTAGATTTTTTGTCTCTAATGCCTCTTTCTCTCTCATGCTCGCTCTCTCTCACTCGCTCTCTCTCACTCGCTCTCTCTCACTCGCTCTCTCTCACTCGCTCTCTCTCACTCGCTCTCTCTCACTCGCTCTCTCTCACTCGCTCTCTCTCACTCGTTCTCTCTCACTCGTTCTCTCTCACTCGTTCTCTCTCACTCGTTCTCTCTCACTCGTTCTCTCCCATGCTCGCTCTCTCCCATGCTCGCTCTCTCCCATGCTCGCTCTCTCCCATGCTCGCTCTCTCCCATGCTCGCTCTCTCCCATGCTCGCTCTCTCCCATGCTCGCTCTCTCCCATGCTCGCTCTCTCCCATGCTCGCTCTCTCCCATGCTCGCTCTCTCCCATGCTCGCTCTCTCCCATGCTCGCTCTCTCCCATTGCTCGCTCTCTCCCATTGCTCGCTCTCTCCCATGCTCGCTCTCTCCCATGCTCGCTCTCTCCCATGCTCGCTCTCTCCCATGCTCGCTCTCTCCCATGCTCGCTCTCTCCCATGCTCGCTCTCTCCCATGCTCGCTCTCTCCCATGCTCGCTCTCTCCCATGCTCGCTCTCTCCCATGCTCGCTCTCTCCCATGCTCGCTCTCTCCCATGCTCGCTCTCTCCCATTGCTCGCTCTCTCCCATTGCTCGCTCTCTCCCATTGCTCGCTCTCTCTCATGCTCGCTCTCTCTCTTGCTCGCTCTCTCATAGCTTACCAGTCTCTCTAAGTACACGGTCACATGTCTCTCCCTGAATTTATAATGACTCTGAGAATGTTCAGTCTCTTAGCTGTCTCACCTTTGCGATTGGTTCCGAAACGGCTCCTGACTATGTAGTTGTTCTCCACATGTGTTAGTTCTTGGTTTTCTCTGTCCTGAGTGGAATGGATGAGAGGTTGTTGACTGTGTCTCCAGGCCATGTGGAGGAGGAGGAGGGAAGGCACATCCTGTCTGGGGGTGAGTTACATCACCTTAGGGAGGAGACAATCCTCCTGACCTCTCCCCCAAACCTCCCTGACACTCCTGGACAAGTGAAGGCTAATTAGCCACTAAAGACCGTTTCCCAGCCCAAACTAATTTGAATTCCTCTCAAAGGTTTTGCTCTTTTCCCTGGGTAGCTACCGAGTAGACAGTTAACGCCACTTCTCCCTCTTTAAGTATCCTCATTGATTGTTGTGTATTGAATGTCGGAGAGTTAATTGAATGCTAAAAAGGACTATAACTACTATGGGATCTTTCCTAACTCCAAAGTAGGCTGTCTTTTTAGTTTTCAGTTGGTGTCTCTGTAGTTTAGTAGCTCGCTGTAAAGCTAAGGCCAGAGGAGACGGCAACAAAAACCAATATGAAACCCGCAGTGAGATCATGGAGACACAGTTTTGCCATCAGCATTTTCCATCTCGCCTGAAGGAAAAATGATTATACTCATAACGTACCAATGCCTCATTTTAAATATGCAGCACTTCAATATGTATTTTTCACTATGATAAACCTGATGGTTATCCAATAAAGACTGGAGAAATAGAGGAGTTGCAGCCATTTTGTGCTGGAGTGATGCACATTTTTCTAGATTTTCTACCATTTATCTGGACATTTACCAGTACCCAGGGCACACCAGGAGAGAAAAATATTTAATTAAGTGGTATTGTTTTTCTCAAATTGATACCTAGACGTTGCAGGTAGCCTTGGAGCAGCCATTTGTGCTGAGTTGTCTATTATTTATTGAAGATGCATCGTTCTTCTTCGGTTCCAGCCCCCGAGCATCTGCTTTTCTCTCTACACTGGCTGTGCCCAGAAAGCAAATGCATTTTTCATCCCGGTAATTTGCAGAGAAAAGATCAACTTTTGACCTGTTGTCTGGTGGTAAACAGAATAGTGCTCTATCATAGCATTATCATAAATAGGCTCTTACCGCAAACAGTGTTTATTGGTTTATTCCCCTTGTTCCGTTCAGTGCTATAGAAAGTATTTCCCTCATTGGCATTAGAATACAAATTAGGTTTCACCTACTATTTCTTAGCCTGTATTTTCTCCTGGAGGGATTAATTATTCCTATACTGTTAGCCTGGTTGAACAAGACTGAATGCTACTGTACACACACTGCATAGCGTTCAATCTGGTTTAGCCAGGCTGGAATGTACTGTATCTTCACAGGGAAATCTGTTGGTTACACCTCTAATAGGTAAGAACAATGGGAGGCATCTGTCCCAGAGGCACAGTCACCTGGGATAGGGAGGGAGGGAGGGAGGGAGGGAGGGAGGGAGGGAGGGATAAATCACAGCAATGACAGCCTCTTAAAGTAATGGCTGGCCTTTAAGAAGGCCCTAAATCTGAGACTAAATGTTCTCCTCACCTTTTCCTTCCCCCTCCTCCTCATCTCCAACTCTCCCACCCAGTTCTCCTCCTCCTCCTCCTCCTCCTCCTCCTCCTCCTCATCTCCAACTCTCCCACCCAGTTCCTCTCCTCCTCCTCCTCATCTCCAACTCTCCCACCCAGTTCCTCTCCTCCTCCTCCTCATCTCCAACTCTCCCACCCAGTTCTCCTCCTCCTCCTCTCCTCCTCCTCATCTCCCACTCTCCCAACCAGCTGCTCTCCTCCTCCTCTCCCACTCTCCCAACCAGCTGCTCTCCACCTCCTCTCCCACTGTCCCACCCAGCTCCTCCTCCTCCTCTCCCACTCTCCCAACCAGCTCCTCCCCTCCTCCTCTCCCACTCTCCCAACCAGCTCCTCCCCCTCTCCCACTCTCCCAACCAGCTCCTCCCCTCCTCCTCTCCCACTCTCCCAACCAGCTCCTCCCCTCCTCCTCTCCCACTCTCCCAACCAGCTCCTCCCCCTCCTCTCCCACTCTCCCAACCAGCTCCTCTCCTCCTCCTCCTCCTCTCCAACTCTCCCACCCAACTCCTCCCCCTCCTCTCCCACTCTCCCAACCAGCTCCTCCCCTCCTCCTCTCCCACTCTCCCAACCAGCTCCTCTCCTCCTACTCTCCCACTCTCCCAACCAGCTCCTCCCCTCCTCCTCTCCCACTCTCCCAACCAGCTCCTCTCCTCCTACTCTCCCACTCTCCCAACCAGCTCCTACTCTCCCACTCTCCCAACCAGCTCCTCCCCTCCTCCTCTCCCAACCAGCTCTTCTCCTTCTCATCTCCCACTCTCCCAACCAGCTCCTCTCCCACTCTCCCAACCAGCTGCTCTCCTCCTCCTCTCCCACTCTCCCACCCAGCTCCTCCTCCTCCTCCTCCTCCTCCTCCTCCTCCTCCTCCTCCTCCTCCTCTCACACTCTCCCACCCAGCTCCTCCTACTCCTCCTCCTCTCACACTCTCCCACCCAGCTCCTCCTCCTCCTCCTCCTCCTCTCCCACTCTCCCACCCAGCTCCTCCTCCTCCTCCTCCTCCTCTCCCACTCTCCCACCCAGCTCCTCCTCCTCCTCCTCCTCCTCCTCCTCCTCTCCCACTCTCCCACCCAGCTCCTCCTCCTCCTCCTCCTCTCCCACTCTCCCACCCAGCTCCTCCTCCTCCTCCTCCTCCTCCTCCTCTCACACTCTCCCACCCAGCTCCTCCTCCTCCTCCTCTCCCACTCTCCCACCCAGCTCCTCCTCCTCCTCCTCTCCCACTCTTCCACCCAGCTCCTCCTCCTCCTCCTCCTCTCCCACTCTCCCACCCAGCTCCTCCTCCCCTCCTCCTCTCCCACTCTCCCAACCAGCTCCTCTCCTCCTCCTCTCCCACTCTCCAAACCAGCTCCTCTCCTCCTCCTCTCCCAACCAGCTCCTCTCCTCCTCCTCTCCCACTCTCTAAACCAGCTCCTCCTCCTCCTCATCTCCCACTCTCCCAACCAGCTCCTCTCCAACTCCTCCTCCTCTCCCAACCAGCTCCTCTCCTCCTCCTCTCCCACTCTCCCAACCAGCTGCTCTCCTCCTACTCTCCCACTCTCCCAACCAGCTCCTCCCCGCCTCCTCTCCCAACCAGCTCTTCTCCTTCTCATCTCCCACTCTCCCAACCAGCTCCTCTCCCACTCTCCCAACCAGCTGCTCTCCTCCTCCTCTCCCACTCTCCCACCCAGCTCCTCCTCCTCCTCCTCCTCCTCCTCCTCCTCCTCCTCTCACACTCTCCCACCCAGCTCCTCCTACTCCTCCTCCTCTCACACTCTCCCACCCAGCTCCTCCTCCTCCTCCTCCTCCTCTCCCACTCTCCCACCCAGCTCCTCCTCCTCCTCCTCCTCTCCCACTCTCCCACCCAGCTCCTCCTCCTCCTCCTCCTCCTCTCCCACTCTCCCACCCAGCTCCTCCTCCTCCTCCTCCTCCTCTCCCACTCTCCCACCCAGCTCCTCCTCCTCCTCCTCCTCCTCCTCCTCTCACACTCTCCCACCCAGCTCCTCCTCCTCCTCCTCCTCCTCTCCCACTCTCCCACCCAGCTCCTCCTCCTCCTCCTCTCCCACTCTCCCACCCAGCTCCTCCTCCTCCTCCTCTCCCACTCTCCCACCCAGCTCCTCCTCCTCCTCCTCCTCCTCTCCCACTCTCCCACCCAGCTCCTCCTCCCCTCCTCCTCTCCCACTCTCCCAACCAGCTCCTCTCCTCCTCCTCTCCCACTCTCCAAACCAGCTCCTCTCCTCCTCCTCTCCCAACCAGCTCCTCTCCTCCTCCTCTCCCACTCTCTAAACCAGCTCCTCCTCCTCCTCATCTCCCACTCTCCCAACCAGCTCCTCTCCAACTCCTCCTCCTCTCCCAACCAGCTCCTCTCCTCCTCCTCTCCCACTCTCCCAACCAGCTGCTCTCCTCCTACTCTCCCACTCTCCCAACCAGCTGCTCTCCTCCTCATCTCCCACTCTCCCAACCAGCTGCTCTCCTCCTCCTCCTCATCTCCCACTCTCCCACCCAGCTGCTCTCCTCCTCAACGGCATGCTCCTCCTCTACTCTCTCTGTCTCTCTCTCTCTGTCTCTCTCTCTCTGTCTCTCTCTCTCTGTCTCTCTCTCTCTGTCTCTCTCTCTCTGTCTCTCTCTCTCTGTCTCTCTCTCTCTGTCTCTCTCTCTCTGTCTCTCTCTCTCTGTCTCTCTCTCTCTGTCTCTCTCTCTCTCTGTCTCTCTCTCTCTCTGTCTCTCTCTCTCTCTCTCTGTCTCTCTCTCTCTCTCTCTGTCTCTCTCTCTCTCTCTCTGTCTCTCTCTCTCTCTCTCTGTCTCTCTCTCTCTCTGTCTCTCTCTCTCTCTGTCTCTCTCTCTCTCTGTCTCTCTCTCTCTCTGTCTCTCTCTCTCTCTGTCTCTCTCTCTGTCTCTCTCTCTGTCTCTCTCTCTCTCTCTCTGTCTCGCTCTCTGTGTCTCGCTCTCTGTGTCTCGCTCTCTGTGTCTCGCTCTCTGTGTCTCGCTCTCTGTGTCTCGCTCTCTGTGTCTCGCTCTCTGTGTCTCGCTCTCTGTGTCTCTCTCTGTGTCTCTCTCTGTGTCTCTCGCTCTCTCTGTGTCTCTCGCTCTCTCTGTGTCTCTCGCTCTCTCTGTGTCTCTCGCTCTCTCTGTGTCTCTCGCTCTCTCTGTGTCTCTCGCTCTCTCTGTGTCTCGCTCTCTCTCTGTGTGTGTGTCTCGCTCTCTCTCTGTGTGTGTGTCTCGCTCTCTCTCTGTGTGTGTCTCGCTCTCTCTCTGTGTGTGTCTCGCTCTCTCTCTGTGTGTGTCTCGCTCTCTCTCTGTGTGTGTCTCTCTCTCTCTCTGTGTGTGTCTCTCTCTCTCTCTGTGTGTGTCTCTCTCTCTCTCTGTGTGTGTCTCTCTCTCTCTGTGTGTGTCTCTCTCTCTCTCTGTGTGTCTCTCTCTCTCTCTGTGTGTCTCTCTCTCTCTCTGTGTGTCTCTTTCTCTCTCTGTGTGTCTCTTTCTCTCTCTGTGTGTCTCTTTCTCTCTCTGTGTGTCTCTTTCTCTCTCTGTGTGTCTCTTTCTCTCTCTGTGTGTCTCTTTCTCTCTCTCTGTGTGTCTCTTTCTCTCTCTGTGTGTCTCTTTCTCTCTGTGTGTGTCTCTCTTTCTCTCTGTGTGTGTCTCTCTCTCTCTCTGTGTGTGTCTCTCTCTCTCTCTGTGTGTGTCTCTCTCTCTCTCTGTGTGTCTCTCTCTCTGTGTGTCTCTCTCTCTGTATCTGTGTGTGTCTCTCTCTCTCTCTCTGTATCTGTGTGTCTCTCTCTCTCTCTCTGTCTCTGCGTGTGTCTCTCTCTCTGTGTGTCTCTCTGTCTCTCTCTCTCTCTCTCTCTCTCTGTGTCTCTCTCTCTCTCTCTATGCCCTGCCCTTTGTTCCATGCCACATGGGTTCGTAATTAGTCCTCATATTTCTCGCCGGCCTCTTCGCCATCATAATTTGTTTTACACCAGATTTTATTGCTAAATGGCGCCACACGGTGAGGCTTCACGGAGGGGGGTAGAGGGGAAGTTATTGATTATTATCTACCAGTGAAAGGGTAGAAGGTAAGTTATTTATGCTGGGGAAGTTCTTCTTGTCTGTAATGAGTTAAATAGCTGAAAGAGCACCGAGAGACTTGCGTGTTCACAGGGACCCGATATTTCCCAGCAGTTTATGACAGATCTAATCTCCAATGGATGTGTGGAGCTGGGGGGAAATTGAATTGGCAAATATCGAATAGGGCTGACAAACTGTATCTTTTCTAAGTCAAACATAATGTTTCTGGGTTTTACACTGGTGTGGGCGGTCTTGAATTTTGATTATGAAGAGGAGTCAGGAGTCGGGAGCTTTCTTGGTTCCTGTTTGAAAATGTATCTCTCATGGAGATTCTGCTCAGGTGAAAGCAGATGGTTTACTTCTTGGAAAGGTTGTAGGTCAGTTGAATTTGTCTTACGTTGTCTTTGCACCTCACTACCCTTGAGTTCCACTTGGCCGTGCATGAGTAAAGGCGTACGAATGCTTCCCTGTCTAAACACTTTAGAAGAGTTTGTGCATATATTATGATTACATTTTGATGTTTTTGTTCATTTTGGACTTCGGTAACGCATTTTTGGGTTGTTCTGGGACACAATATTTTTTTCTAGGGGAAAGCCAGTCTACGCCCCTTCGTTGGTGATTGGTCAACAGTAGGGATTCTTCAGTAAAGTCTTTGTTGTCATTCAACGAGAGACGACTCGTTTTCATGCAATTTGTTTCATTTAATGATACTGCACAAATCACCCTGTTTAGATGTAAAATTGCGTGACTAAGATCTCATTGTCAAAAACGGCAAAATCAATAACAGATTGAGTTGTCTTGGATTAATTCTGACTATTTGGAGGAAGTGTGTACTGGCTACGGCGTCTAAAATGGACACACTGTACTATTGCCGCTTTTTTTAGTATTTCAAGCAAATGCCTTTTAAGGAAGTATGTGAGCTCACTCGTCCGACTTCGTCTAGACACTGAACTGAAGAACACCTCGTCCGACTTCGGCTAGACGCTGAACTGAAGAACACCTCGACCGACTTCGGCTAGACGCTGAACTGAAGAACACCTCGTCCGACTTCGGCTAGACGGTGAACTGAAGAACACCTCCTCCGACTTCGTCTAGACGCTGAACTGAAGAACACCTCGTCCGACTTCGTCTAGACGCTGAACTGAAGAACACCTCGTCCGACTTCGGCTAGACGCTGAACAGAAGAACACCTCGTCCGACTTCGGCTAGACGCTGAACAGAAGAACACCTCGTCCGACTTCGGCTAGACGCTGAACAGAAGAACACCTCGTCCGACTTCGGCTAGACGCTGAACTGAAGAACACCTCGTCCGACTTCGGCTAGACGCTGAACTGAAGAACACCTCGTCCGACTTCGGCTAGACGCTGAACTGAAGAACACCTCGTCCGACTTCGTCTAGACGCTGAACTGAAGAACACCTCGTCCGACTTCGTCTAGACGCTGAACTGAAGAACACCTCGACCGACTTCGGCTAGACGCTGAACTGAAGAACACCTCGTCCGACTTCGTCTAGACGCTGAACTGAAGAACACCTCGTCCGACTTCGGCTAGACGCTGAACTGAAGAACACCTCGTCCGACTTCGGCTAGACGCTGAACTGAAGAACACCTCGTCCGACTTCGGCTAGACGCTGAACTGAAGAACACCTCGTCCGACTTCGTCTAGACGCTGAACTGAAGAACACCTCGTCCGACTTCGTCTAGACGCTGAACTGAAGAACACCTCGACCGACTTCGGCTAGACGCTGAACTGAAGAACACCTCGTCCGACTTCGTCTAGACGCTGAACTGAAGAACACCTCGTCCGACTTCGTCTAGACGCTGAACTGAAGAACACCTCGTCCGACTTCGTCTAGACGCTGAATTGAAGAACACCTCGTCCGACTTCGTCTAGACGCTGAACTGAAGAACATCTTAACACTCACAACAAACGGCCTTAAATGTAGGATTCAGTTGTAGAAAGGTCTTAAAGTGACAAAAATGTTTAGAGGAGATATGAAACATACAGCAGATGCTCTCCTGTACACTAGACTAGAGCAACCAAGTAAAACCCGGGTTCATTATGTAATATTATAAACCACATGGTTGATTATGCAAAATTAGATGAGTTAAGATTGTTGATTTGGTTTTAATGATAGTTTGTGGCTGATAGTTTCAGATATCCTGATTAGCCTTAAGATTTTGTGATTAAATTAGCAGTTGTCACATTAACCTTCTTGGGTTCATTTATACATAACAATCTCAATTGAATAAAGGATCATTTTGAGCTAATTACAGCAATTATAATGTCGTTCTAATGTGGGAGTGTCACTGAGAGGACTGTTATCAAACAGCAATATTCATTCTCATCTTTGATATTCATACCTTTAATAATGTTCAATAGTAGTCTTCAAAATTAATTTGCCTCAATGCAAACTCCCATATCGCTCTGTCTCTCTCTCTCTCTCTCTCTCTCTGTCTCTCTCTGTCTCTCTCTGTCTCTCTCTGTCTCTCTCTGTCTCTCTCTGTCTCTCTCTGTCTCTCTCTGTCTCTCTCTGTTCTCTCTCGGTCTCTCTCGGTCTCTCTCTGTTCTCTCTCTCTTTCCCTCCCTCCTGCCATGCCACCTTGCCTGCCAATATTCCCATCTATAGCATTGGAAAAAGGCTATGGCTTTGGACTAGGGCCCACTTAATCCCCCACCCAATCCCTATCCAGTTCCTATTAATATTGCCTATTGCCTCTGCCGCTTCCCAAGGCTTTCTACCCAGGAAGCCTGGTTCAGGGTTGGTTGTTGATCTCTCTTCTTATAATACACTTAACTCCCAAGCCTGACATGGAATAGGGGGCTAGCACGATAGTAGGAACCTTTTTCATGTCATTATTATTTGCGGCACACTTAGAGCGGTGCTCTAATCCCCAGCCGGCGTCAGGATTTCTAGCGCCTAATATCCTGGCAGAGAGCGACACAGAGAGAGTCGAATGCTTCTACAGTTCACCCTATTTTATTTCCTGCCATTTTAAATCCCTCCACATAGATGAGATATTACCCACCTGACAGCTATCGCTATGACGTCTGTAAATGAGATGGCGCTCTACTTCTCTTGGGGCGGCGGGCTACGAGGCTGCAGGCTTTCATGACTTTATTAAAGCTGTCTGTTCCAGTCAGAGAGCGAGAAAAGGGTTGACTAGACACCCGGGTCAATACTAACCCGGGTGTCACCACCTCAGCCAACGTCCAGTGCGATAGTCTCTCTCATCCAATTGCTATCAGATTAGCAAGTCTACATGCTTATTTATACGGGTAATTCATTCACTGCTCTCCGCTTTAGTGAAGTAGGAGTTTTGCTTATGTTCAGTACAGTATCCTCAGATCCTCAAAGTTCTACAGCTGCACCATCGAGAGCATTTTGACTGGTTGCATCACCGCTTGATATGACATCTTCTTGGCATCCGACCGGAAAGTGCAACAGGGGGTAGTGCGTACGGCCCAGTACATCACTGGGGCCAAGCTTCCTGCCATTCAGGACCTATATACCAGGCGGTGTCAAAGGCCCTAAAAATTGTCAGACTCTAGCCACCCAAGTCATAGACTGTTCAATCTGCTACCGCACGGCAAGCGGTACTGATGCACACAAGCTGAGGATTGTATGCTTTTAAAATAAAGGGTAGACTGCATGACTTGAAATCGTTGGTAGCTTGACAAGTGTATTCTGTCAAGATACACAAACTGTAACGCATCAGATATGCTTTCTGAAGAATTTGTGAAAATGTTTATCGGTCATTGGCAATTACTATTTCCTATGTTTCTCCGTCTAGCTCATTCATTTACAATGATGGGTTAAAATGCAACCCTAGGAACATGTAATATGCTGTGGTTTCTTTGATTCTTTCACATTTTAATTGATAAGTTGTTGAACGATCAAAATAACTCTTTGCACAGTTCTCCTTGGTACACATAGTGGATGAACAAATGTTAACATCTCTCTCTGAATCAGAGAGGTGCGGCGGGCTGCCTTAATTAACATCCACGTCTTCGGCGCCTGGGGAACAGTGGGTTAACTGCCTTGCTCAGGGGCAGAACGACAGCTTGGGGATTCGATCCAGCAACCTTTCGGTTACTGGCCCAACGCTCTAACCACTAGGCTACCTGCCGCCCCATTAGACTCCTGTTACACATTTCAAGTCCTATTATGATTCACTGACTCATGCTTCCTTCCAGCAAGCAGAGGAAGATGCAGCAGAAATATTGCAGAAATAAATTTGATTGAACGATTACTAGGTCTTCCTCTCCTGTCTCCCTGCAGTAAGTACCAGGTGGTGGTGGTGGAGGAAGAGCGCCCCCGGCGGGCGCGGAGGGCGGTAGAGATCCTGCGCTGCTACCCGGTGCCCATCCACTTCCAGAACACCACCGTGCTCAACTCCCAGTACTACTTCACAGCCGAGCTGCCCATGGGCGACATCAAGACCCCCGTACCCTTCTGCATCGGAGACAACCGCACCTACAACGGCTACTGGAACGCCCCCCTTCTCCCACACAAGAGCTACAGCGTCTACTACCAGGCCGTCAGCACGGCCAATGGGGTGAGTGAGCAGGGGGATGTTGGGGTGGGGATTGGCCACCGGGACTTCATGTCAGTCATGACTCGTTCACACCCAATATAGGAGATTGAATGTGAAACTGATTGGAGATTTTTTACTGTGTCATGTTTTCTATGTCTTTACAAAAGCCCATTTTTTGAAGTAATTTTCTCATATTGTTAATATCCTATAATGCACCACTTACTCCAATTGATTCATTGTTTACAGGAAATGGCCCCTTATTTAAAAGGACATTCCCGTTGATGTGGCATTATGGATTGGTATTTGTGAGTGGGTTATTTCTATGTCGTCTTCCTATTGGCCCAACCCTGACTGCCAGTGTTACCATGCTACAGTCCAACCCACATTACCTCTCATTTCCTGTCTCCTACCAACTCTGACACCCAAGACTTCTGCAGTGAAAACAGACAGACAGTACAGCCTCAATCTCAACAGTCAGCTAGAGTCTATCTCATCACTGAGTTGAATCACTTCCCTGTTCACAGGGAACGGAGAGCAAGGCAAACCGGATGCAGAAAATTGTGATAAATGAACAGCCACAGCAGACTCTCCTTCAGGGCCTATTTGACAACCATTCCAGCGTCCTAATGGTCAATAACCCAGTATTACAACCCCATTAACCCTCTTCTCCTAACCACTCTAATGTACTGTCAGTGGGAGTACAGGCCAGCACACCAAGAGACAAAACACCACTTTTATCAATGTCCTGCTGCTCGGATTGTATAAAAGTTCACCCATTCACAAATGCATTATTAACACTTTGGCTTAATTGATGTTTTTTTTTAACACCTCCCCCTTTTCTAAATGCAAATAAATTAGCCCTAATGAAAAACCCATCCTCCTCTCCTCAGCCTTCCTCCTCTCCTCAGCCTTCCTCCTCTCCTCAGCCTTCCTCCTCTCCTCAGCCTTCCTCCTCTCCTCTGCTGTCCTCCTCTCCTCTGCTGTCCTCCTCTCCTCTGCTGTCCTCCTCTCCTCTGCTGTCCTTATCTCCTCCTCTCCTCAGCCTTCCTCCTCTCCTCAGCCTTCCTCCTCTCCTCAGCCTTCCTCCTTTCCTCTCCTCAGCCTTCCTCATCTCCTCATCTCCTCAGCCTTCCTCATCTCCTCGGCCTTCCTCATCTCCTCAGCCTTCCTCCTCTCTTCTGCTGTCCTCCTCTCTTCTGCTGTCCTCCTCTCTTCTGCTGTCCTCCTCTCTTCTGCTGTCCTCCTCTCTTTTGCTGTCCTCCTCTCTTTTGCTGTCCTCCTCTCTTCTGCTGTCCTCCTCTCCTCTGCTGTCCTCCTCTCCTCTGCTGTCCTCCTCTCCTCTGCTGTCCTTCTCTCCTCTGCTGTGCTCCCCTCCTCTGCTGTTCTCCCTTCCTCTCCTCCTCTGCTGTCCTCCCCTCCTCCGCCTGCTGTCCTCCCCTCCTCTGCTGTCTTCCTCTCCTCTGCTGTCCTCCTCTCTTCTGCTGTCCTCCTCTCCTCTGCTGTCCTCCCTTCCTCTGCTGTCCTCCTCTCATCTGCTGTCCTCCCCTCCTCTGCTGTCCTCCCCTCCTCTGCTGTCCTCCCCTCCTCTGCTGTCCTCCCCTCCTCTGCTGTCCTCCCCTCCTCTGCTGTCCTCCCCTCCTCTGCTGTCCTCCCCTCCTCTGCTGTCCTTCTCTCCTCTGCTGTGCTCCCCTCCTCTGCTGTCCTCCCTTCCTCCCCTCCTCCGCCTGCTGTCCTCCCCTCCTCCGCCTGCTGTCCTCCCCTCCTCCGCCTGCTGTCCTCCCCTCCTCCGCCTGCTGTCCTCCCCTCCTCCGCCTGCTGTCCTCCCCTCCTCCGCCTGCTGTCCTCCCCTCCTCCGCCTGCTGTCCTCCCCTCCTCCGCCTGCTGTCCTCCCCTCCTCCGCCTGCTGTCCTCCCCTCCTCCGCCTGCTGTCCTCCCCTCCTCCGCCTGCTGTCCTCCCCTCCTCCGCCTGCTGTCCTCCCTTCCTCTCCTCCTCTGCTGTCCTCCACTCTTCCGCCTGCTGTCCTCCACTCCTCCGCCTGCTGTCCTCCCCTCCTCCGCCTGCTGTCCTCCCCTCCTCCGCCTGCTGTCCTCCCCTCCTCCGCCTGCTGTCCTCCCCTCCTCCGCCTGCTGTCCTCCCCTCCTCCGCCTGCTGTCCTCCCCTCCTCTGCCTGCTGTCCTCCCCTCCTCTGCCTGCTGTCCTCCCCTCCTCCGCCTGCTGTCCTCCCCTCCTCTGCTGTCCTCCCTTCCTCTCCTCCTCTGCTGTCCTCCACTCCTCCGCCTGCTGTCCTCCACTCCTCCGCCTGCTGTCCTCCCCTCCTCCGCCTGCTGTCCTCCCCTCCTCCGCCTGCTGTCCTCCCCTCCTCCGCCTGCTGTCCTCCCCTCCTCCGCCTGCTGTCCTCCCCTCCTCTGCCTGCTGTCCTCCCCTCCTCTGCCTGCTGTCCTCCCCTCCTCTGCCTGCTGTCCTCCCCTCCTCTGCCTGCTGTCCTCCCCTCCTCTGCCTGCTGTCCTCCCCTCCTCTGCCTGCTGTCCTCCCCTCCTCTGCCTGCTGTCCTCCCCTCCTCTGCCTGCTGTCCTCCCCTCCTCTGCCTGCTGTCCTCCCCTCCTCTGCCTGCTGTCCTCCCCTCCTCTGCCTGCTGTCCTCCCCTCCTCTGCCTGCTGTCCTCCCCTCCTCTGCCTGCTGTCCTCCCCTCCTCTGCCTGCTGTCCTCCCCTCCTCTGCCTGCTGTCCTCCCCTCCTCTGCCTGCTGTCCTCCCCTCCTCTGCCTGCTGTCCTCCCCTCCTCTGCCTGCTGTCCTCCCCTCCTCCGCCTGCTGTCCTCCCCTCCTCCGCTCTTCTTCTCTCAAGCTCAGGCCATTAGATAATTAATTGGAGAGAGACTAGCCAGGGGGGGCTAGAGTCGAGGGAGGTGGAGAGGGGGTTGAGATTAGGCTCGTCTCAGTTCTCTGGTCTCTCCTTCTAGTGTTGCCCCTCTAATGGAGGTCTGGGAGAGGAGCAGGTTGTTTTCATCGCCTCCTACTACTAATAGGGTGCTGTGGGGACAGTAGGGCAGAGTCTAGTGGTACAGCTGTGTTGTAGTGTATTTCGAGACAGTTTTCCCACAAAGAAGATCAGTGTGCCCTGTGCTAAGGATTTCTCTTCTGAGAAGAAGAGGAGAGAAAGGGGGAGAGACTGAAAACAATATTTCTCATTCCCCTCAGTCCTCTACCCTCAGTTCAGAGCAGGGTGCCTCAAAGAAAGGCCACCACACTCTGAGGCAGAGCAAAAACATTCAATACTAACCCCAGCAGTTAGACCTAAGTGGAAATATAGGTGTTCACATGTTTAGTTTAATACAATAATTCTAATCCTAGATTCTAAGTGATCCAAATGATTCCAACTAAATTACTGCTAGCTATTCCAGCGACATGCCAGTATCTCGTTAAGTACTGGCAACGTGCCATATTGTAAATATCTGGCTCCATTGTCATCAAGCACTCTTAGTAGAAACCAGTCTCTTCTCCTCTCCCCACCTGAGTCCCACAGACTCACAGCACCCCCCCAAGTTGTTTTAAATATTCAGCACACCCCACAGTTTAATCTGGCGTCTCCTCAATAATGCACCAAGCCACACAAGTGCATTTTGCTGTCATAAAGCACAGGGGGATTTAAGCATAAGCCCCAAGTCACTTTCTCCATTCCCCTGAATATTCATGTACCGTTGCTTTGCACCGTGTTTGTTTGTTCCACGTTTGTAAGACGAGCGAAGGCAAAGCCATTTCTGCCTCCTGCTTTTCCCCTCCTTGTTGTGGAAAACTTTTTCACTCTTTTTTTCAGTTTGTCTGTGAGAAGAAAGGATGGCTGTGCAGATCACATTTCACTCCACACTTCCTTCTGAATGGCCTTTTCCTTTTCTTCTCTGTCGGTCTCTCTGTGTGTGTCTCTGTGTGTGTCTGTGTGTGTGTCTCTGTGTGTGTGTCTCTGTGTGTGTGTCTCTGTGTGTGTCTCTGTGTGTGTGTCTCTGTGTGTGTCTCTGTGTGTGTCTCTGTGTGTGTCTCTGTGTGTGTCTCTGTGTGTGTCTCTGTGTGTGTCTCTGTGTGTGTCTCTGTGTGTGTCTCTGTGTGTGTGTGTGCCTCTGTGTGTGTGTGTGTGTGTCTCTGTCTGTGTGTGTCTGTCTGTGTATGTCTCTCTCTCTCTCTTTCTGTGTCTCTGTCTGTGTCTCTGTGTCTCTCTGCGTCTCTGTCTGTCTCTCTCTCTCTCTCTCTGTCTCTCTCTCTCGCTCTCTGTTTGTCTCTCGCTCTCTGTCTGTCTCTCGCTCAGTGTCTCTCTATCTCTTAGTGTCTCGCTGTCTCGCTGTCTCTCTCTTTCTGTGTGTGTCTCTCTTTCTGTGTGTCTCTCTCTTTCTGTGTGTCTCTCTCTTTCTGTGTCTCTCTCTCTTTCTGTGTGTCTGCGTCTCTCTCTGCGTCTCTGTGTCTCTCTTTCTGTGTGTCTGCGTCTCTCTCTGCATCTCTGTGTCTCTCTGCGTCTCTGTCTCTCTTGCATCTCTGTCTCTCTGTGTGTGTCTGTGTCTCTCTCTCTCTCTTACAGTGTCGGTCTGTCTCTCTCGCCCGCTCTCTCTCGCCCGCTCTCTCTCGCCCGCTCTCTCTCGCCCGCTCTCTCTCGCCCGCTCTCTCTCTCCCGCTCTCTCTTTCCCGCTCTCTCTTTCCCGCTCTCTCTTTCCCGCTCTCTCTTTCCCGCTCTCTCTTTCCCGCTCTCTCTTTCCCGCTCTCTCTCTCTTTCCCGCTCTCTCTCTCTTTCCCGCTCTCTCTCTCTTTCCCGCTCTCTCTCTCTTTCCCGCTCTCTCTCTCTTTCCCGCTCTCTCTCTCTTTCCCGCTCTCGCTCTCGCGCCCGCTCTCGCTCTCGCGCCCGCTCTCGCTCTCACCCTCGCTCTTTCTCTCGCTCTCGCCCTCACTCGCTCTCTCTCTCGCTCTCGCCCTCGCTCTCTCTCTCTCTCTCTCGCGCTCGCTCTCTCTCTCGCGCTCGCTCTCTCTCTCTCGCGCTCGCTCTCTCTCTCTCTCTCTCGCTCTCTCTCTCTCGCGCGCTCGCTCTCTCGCACTCGCTCGCTCTCTCGCACTCGCTCGCTCTCTCGCACTCGCACTCGCTCGCTCACTCGCACTCGCTCTCTCTCTCGCACTCGCTCTCTCTCTCGCACTCGCTCTCTCTCTCGCACTCGCTCTCTCTCTCGCACTCGCTCTCTCTCTCGCACTCGCTCTCTCTCTCGCACTCGCTCTCTCTCTCGCACTCGCTCTCTCTCTCGCACTCGCACTCGCTCTCTCTCTCGCGCTCGCTCTCTCTCTCGCGCTCGCTCTCTCTCTCTCGCGCGCTCGCTCTCTCTCTCGCGCTCGCTCTCTCTCTGCGCTCTCTCTGCTCTCGTGCTCTCTCTGCGCTCTCTCTGCACTCTCTCTCTCTCTGACTCTCTCTGCCCTCTCTCTGCGCTCTCTCTCTCTTGGACTCTCTCTGCCCTCTCTCTCTCTCGGACTCTCTCTCTCTCTATCTCTCTCTCGGACTCTTTCTCTCTCTCTCTCGGACTCTCTCTCTGTCTCTGTCTCACTCTCTCTCTGTGTTTCTGTCTCTGTTTCTCTCTCTGTCTCTTTCTCTCTCTCTCTCTCTTTGTCTCTCTGTCTCTCTCTCTCTCTCTCTCTCTCTGTCTCTCTCTCTCTTTGTCTCTCTCTCTCTCTTTGTCTCTCTGTCTCTCTCTCTCTCTGTGTGTGTCTCACTCTCTCTCTGTGTGTGTCTCTCTCTGTGTCTATGTTTTACTGCCCAGTCAGTCTGATCAGATTGGGACAACCAAAGCCTTTTTAAGAGGCAGCAGTCCCTACACAGTCCTGACAGCTAATATGTTGACTGAACTATTTTTATTTGTTTTATTTGAGAACTAATGCCTCTCTTTCGCTCTCTTTGTCCCTCTCTTTCTCGTTCTCTCTTTTTTTTCTCCCCTCGCAGGAGACCAAAATCGATTGTGTACGAGTGGCCACTAAAGGTAGGACTGGCGCCTGTTGGCTGAAAGTAATCTTACCACTGTTGATTGAATTGCGTTTCCCCTCTCTCACACACACACAAGGATTGTTTTAGCTCGACCACAGGGCTATAGTGCTGTACGCAGCTCTTCTAATCTGCTACTCATGCTTTTCAAAAATGAATGTCTGCTCTTTGGCCGCTCACCTTTCTCCCTCTGTCAGTTTGATAGTGTGTGCTTGTGTAAAGTGTTAACAGTCATAAGCATTGAGCTGTGTCCTATTGACAATTTCAAGCTCACGTCACATGTAAGTAAACAACAGTAGCAAATTAGGTAAAATATTAACTTACATGGCACTTTTTTTTTAAAGAACTTAGACCTTGGAGTCAAGTATAATTGTTTGTCTTGTTTCTAACAGAACCCCAAAATGTCCACCAAAATAAATGAAGTCACTATTCCACTCTAAAGTGTGTGGTAGTTTGATATGCCGTGTATAGTGCTAATAGCCTGTAGGCCTTATAACTGAGCTAGGCTAGCCAAAAAGCACACGCTCCAACTCTCACAAACCATTAACCCCCCCCAACACAGGAAATGTCGAACAATCGTAGAAAAGGGGAAGCATTTTCATTGGCCGCAGATGGTCAAAATTCTCTGGCCCAGAATTCTGAAATATTTGCATATTAGCATCCAGCGGAGATACTTACAAGCTGCGGCCTCCTCTTTTCTCTAGCACAACGCATTAGTGTGCCGCCGATCAGCAATGTAATTGTGTACAGATGGTAGATCATCTATTTTCCTTACTACATGCCGTCTCTCGATCTCACGGTGCCAAGACTGGGCTATAATGCTATATGCTAATGAGCACTAGTTCCTGTGTTGTTTCCAGTCCTTTTTAGCCACAGACGCTAAGCACGTTTGAATTTAGAATCCCCCTCTTGCCCATCATAGATTATGAAAGGACTGTTTTAATGCTTTTTTTGTTGTTTTTGATTTCGTTATAGTTTTATGGCGGTTAATCAGATTTTATTGGACCTGAGCGTTGGCGCATTAAAGTAGCATCTGCTAATAGGTTCAGCACCTCTCGGGGTACCTGCCAGTCATAGCGGTGGCAGCCAATCAGATCCCCAGAGGGGGCTGTGGTGCGGGACAAACTGCTCATACAGAAGGCCATAACCATGACATGGAGAGAGCCTGAACTGAATATTGAAGATTTTAGTGGCTCTAGCAGAATGTTTATATTCAGTCTCATATCTCTAGAATGGCTCCCTCAGGTTTGTATGAAATCCCTGTGTTCGTTTCCTCCCTGCTGTTCACGAGCACACAACACAAACAAGTAATTAACCAAGCTTCTGGGACGATTACTAATGTATAGAAACATAACCGTTACAAAACCAATGCCAAGCTTGTGAACTATATGTAACCTTCCATTCCTCCCTGAGAGAAGTATCTATTTCTCTCTCCCTCCTACCGTTTCTCTGCTCTGTGTGATTAGGGATGTTTTCCTGTTTGCCTGAGTCTCTTGGCTTCAACCTTGCCCTCTTCTTCTTCTCCTTCTCCCTCTACTTCCTGCATGTTGGCCTGGAACAACTTGTTATTTTGCCTTAGCCGCCATAATCGTGACACAGCTCACCACTCCCTACATACGCATCGCCCCCGCGGCTGGCGACAACCAACTAACAGGTCAGACCACCACTACAACTTCCCAGCTCTCTCCTCGTGTGTGTGTGTGTGTGTGTGTGTGTGTGTGTGTGTGTGTGTGTGTGTGTGTGTGTGTGTGCCAAGATTCATCATTCATAATGTATGTCTGTTTGTGCATTCTAATGTTTTATAACATCTGTTTGTTACATTTTGTAGCGCGTGTCTTTTTGTAGCGTGTGTCATGTTTGTTGAGAGACCGTCAAGGGTTAACTAGGTTACCAGATATCTTATTTTCCACTTTGTATTCATACCTGTCATTTGGTCAGTATTTATCCTATTCATATCCTACAGATAGTGTGACATGGGATTTAGTACCTTGAACACCTGGTTGTGTTGCAAAAACATAGAATGAGCTCATTTTCATTCAAGGCAGATGTAGGAGTTGTGAGTGGGGGAAAAAGATCAATACAGGCCTCTGCAGCGAGCATGAAAGCGAGAAGCTGGACACTCTGGCACGACAAAGACATCCTGCTCAACCTGCTGTCAGAAAATGACATTCAAATATTTACCAGGCAGGCGCGGCTTCCAAGGAAAGGTGACAACTTTCCTCCTTCTGTTTATACAAGAAGCCAAATGATTCTACCCAGTCACACACCGTCAGACACTGTGAAATGGAAAATGTTCTCCTGTGAAATATTTAACTACGGCCGTTTTAGGCTTGTTCCAGGTCATGGGGAATGAACATGATTTTTTGAGGGGAAGAAAAGGGAACATTAGGTGGATGCAATGTCAAAAGTACTGCTGGGAAAGACATGTATGTTCAAAACTTTGGACTTGAGTACAAATTGTGTTACAAATTTGCAACATAGTTTGACACTTACAATTTTCAGTTTTCCCTTAAGTTATGAAACTTAACCAACTGCTACCAGTTAAACTCCAGTTAACATTTTTTTTTAAATGAGTCAGAAACGTCTAGTTTTAATACAACATGGACAACAACGTGTCGATAAGAGTGACCTGGCAGGGGTCGTTAAATATCAGCATTTGTTTTATTTACACTGTTTACGTCCTAGGGACACGATAAATGTAAGCAGTGGAGGCCGCTGTGCTTTGTTAACCAGCTCTTGTGGTGTTTCAGCCCCGACGTTTACACACCCTCCCACACAGAGTTAGTGGAACACCCTATCCCCCAAAGCACCTCGCATAGTTTGAGTTTGACATGAAACGGCCTCCCTGAAAGCACGAAAGCTTCACTCCCTTCTTCAAAGCCGGAGATATCTGCCGTTTAAACTTAAAAAGGACCAGTGTTTTATGCCTCTTGGGGCATTCAGTTTGCTTTTGACCCATAAACAGAGATGTCAAGGAGAGGATTTGAAGTAGAAAAGCTTGGCGTGAAAGTAAATAGTTAGAAAGTCCAAAACAGCTGGAGATGTTTTGACGTTTCCCGAACAAACTGGAGATACCAAGTGAGTCAAGCTGACCTTGACTGTTCAGTCTTTTATCTTGGGAATATATTTAAAACCTCTGTTCACATGTGAGCACCCAATGTTTTCTGTATTTTTGCCCACGCAAGGTTTACCTGATAAGAGTCAGACGTCCTCCTTACTGCTTTCCTTGAAGGCCTTTTCCTCACCACCTAAACCCCTCAATAGCGCCCTGGTTATCCAGAGAGCTCTATCTAGTGGTATTCACAATTATATGGAATAACTGATCAATTGATAACAGACATTTGCGTTCTGAGAGACTGCCTGCCTGGTAGGTAAATGCTAATGACTGTCTGTCCCCCTCTGGACTCAACACGGAAGGTCGGCAGGTAGCCTAGCTGTTAGGTCGTTGGGTTTGAATACCCGAGCCAACAAGATGAAAAGAATCTGTCTGTGCCCTTGACTCTAATTGCTCCAGGGTCAGTGTTGATAATGGCTGACCCTGACTGTGACCCTCACACTCAGAGAGTCTCGGGGAGAGTTGTTTGCTCCAGGGTCAGTGTTGATAATGGCTGACCCTGACTGTGACCCTCACACTCAGAGAGTCTCGGGGAGAGTTGTTTGCTCCAGGGTCAGTGTTGATAATGGCTGACCCTGACTGTGACCCTCACACTCAGAGAGTCTCGGGGAGAGTTGTTTGCTCCAGGGTCAGTGTTGATAATGGCTGACCCTGACTGTGACCCTCACACTCAGAGAGTCTCGGGGAGAGTTGGGATATGCAAAAAACACATTTCAATACGACAAATATAAGCACCAATCAGATGATTATTGTCCAAGGACATGGTCAACCTTGGTGTGGAACCTGGAGGGTGGTCACCCTCTCTCCTGGGCCCTCTGTACTCCAAGCCTACCCTCTTCTCTCTCCCTTCACTTCACCCAGACTCACCCTTCGGAGTAAAACAAATTCTTACCGTGGAATAAGCCACCCGTTTGTTGGCCCCCCTATCCGTCACAGCGGTAACAACGATAGTGATGGATGTTGCCTCCCTTTGATTGAAGTAGTGGTGGAGGCGGGGAGGAATAGATTCGTGGTGTCGGGGAAAATTGAACGACGTGTCCTGACTATTTTTCATCCCAAACTCATTTAGTGTGAGGAAATGGATAGTTCATCAGGCCGCGGGTTGACGTTCCATCACATTATACTGTGAACAGGAGAGCAGGAGGCTCCCTCTCTCTTTCTGTCTCGTTCCCTCTTTCTCTCCCCCTCTCTCCTCTAACTCTGTCTATCCCGCTCTCCCCCTTTCATCTCTCTAACTCTCTCTCTCCTCTCGTTTGTTTCTCTCCTTCTCCTCTTCTTTCTCCATCTCTCCTTTCCTCAGAGGGGAAGGTCCCAGTGAAACAGTGGCTCTTCTGAGACGCTGCGAGGGGCCTGGTTATCTCATTGGAACAGATTGGAAATGCCTTGGCCCTCGGTGTGATCACCCGCCACTGCATGCTTGGGGAATAAATTGCTCCCTAGCAAGTAGTCCCCCTTATTTCGTGTTTGTGCGCTGGCGCTCACCACGCTACAGAACATGACCCAGATTTGATTATCCAAATGCAACAGAGGCAACGTGCTCGAGCTCTGTGTCGCCCGAAGACAATGGGTGTGTAAAAAGGGACAGTTAATGAGTTTATCTGGAACTCTCAGGTGCAGGAGCTGAGGCGAGGGCAAATTACTGCTTCATTTAAGGATTGGGGGGAGGGATAGAGGGAAAGATAGTGGTGCATAAACACATAATGCCAGGAGGGAGGCTGAAGGACAGACAAGGGAGTGCACGGCTGAAGTGTAGAGCAGCTGTGGAAACCAGAGAGAACATGCAGCGGTGAACTTCACCGTCGTCAGTCAAAAATCAGTTTCATCACATGGAATTAAATGTAACATGGATAGAGGCCAGCTTAGCATAGTATGAACTGTCACACAGTAAGGCATCCGTTTTACAAGGTTGGTCTTTTCCTGCCATATGGAAAAGGGATTGTACGTTGCTGGAGTTTTCCAACTCCTAAGCACAGTTAGACCACCCGGTAGACTTGAAGACAGCGTTGTCGTAATGAACTAGAACAACAGTGTAGCAATTCCTCTTCTCATTTAAATCCTTTCCCTATAGTGTTACATAGTCAACTTTTCACTGGTAACGGGTGTTGTCTTTACCCTGCATGAGTCCTTGATGAGAAAGAAGTGAATGACGTGACAACCCATAGTGATGATGATGACATGGATCCAAAAATGGCCACCCAGTGACGGTTGTAACCCATTCTCTTTGACCACCAGGGGCTGCGACCAGGAAGCCTGACGCGGTGGAGCCGGAGAAGCAGACGGACCACACGGTGAAGATCGCCGGGGTCATCGCTGGTATCCTCCTCTTTGTCATAATCTTCCTCGGCGTGGTGCTGGTCATGAAGAAAAGGTCAGAGACTCCCAAACTGTCTTTGTACTGTCACCTGTATGGTACAGATGCAGCCACTAAAAATACTATTTCCACGATCTGTGTCATTTCTGTACAGACAATTTGTGTGTGCAATTAGTGTACAACTTTTTAGAGTCTGCAATTGTATACTATGTGTTGCTGTCTACATTAGAGCCCTTTGTCAACACATGAAGAGTTGGTGTATTGAAAGAAGGTTTGAATGTTTCCATGCTCCCTGAGGTCCAGCGTTGCCCTGATACTGTAGATTAACAGGAGACTTGTCTGCATCCTGTAATTACATGAAAGGCCAAATCAAATTAATTCCCTCTGATTGTCCCTTCACCTTCAAAACCCCCTGCATCGTCAACGTCAAGGCTAAATCGTTTATTTGATGACACTGATAAGCACCATTTAAAACTGTTTAATGGCACTGCTATACGTTATGCATTGAAATATTCATACCCCCCCCCCCCCCCCATCCACTAAACAAATGCCACTGTATTAATGACCTCGGTAATGGGAATAGGAAAATATTTCAGAGGCTTATCTTGTGGCAGGAAAAACTAGCAAAGATAAGAGGAAAAAATGTATGAAAGCACTATTTGTTTTCAAAGAGCCAGAGATGCCTGTGGCTGTGTAGCTGCAGGCTAGTTTACATTAGCCCTAGTCCAATGCAAGAGGGAGAGGGGGGAAAGAGGTGGCGAGTGCTACACAGCAGACAAGCATATATTTTTAACCTGGATGCTGAGTAGATAGACAAGCAGATGCTGAGCAGATAGACAAGCGGATGCTGAGCAGATAGACAAGCGGAGGCTGAGCAGATAGACAAGCGGAGGCTGAGCAGATAGACAAGCGGAGGCTGAGCAGATAGACAAGCGGAGGCTGAGCAGATAGACAAGCGGAGGCTGAGCAGATAGACAAGCGGAGGCTGAGCAGATAGACAAGCGGAGGCTGAGCAGATAGACAAGCGGAGGCTGAGCAGATAGACAAGCGGAGGCTGAGCAGATAGACAAGCGGAGGCTGAGCAGATAGACAAGCGGAGGCTGAGCAGATAGACAAGCGGAGGCTGAGCAGATAGACAAGCGGAGGCTGAGCAGATAGACAAGCGGAGGCTGAGCAGATAGACAAGCGGAGGCTGAGCAGATAGACAAGCGGAGGCTGAGCAGATAGACAAACTGCCTCCACACGCACGGGTGTAGCGCAATGGGTGTTTCGGCAGATTTCTCTGGGGTATGTGCTCTACCCTGCTCTCAGTATCTAGAGCCCTCAAACTTTACTCCTCATCTAATCAGGGACCGACTTAGACCTGGGACACCAGGTGGGTGCAATTAATTATCAAGTAGAACAGGAAACCAGCAGGCTTGAAAGTTGTGATAGTAGAATGCACAAGATGCAATTTCTAAATTGGGTAGTGCATCATCAGTTCCTCTTGTCATGTCAGTCATTACATGATGTAGAGAGCTATTTATAACTTGTCAGAAATGTCCAGATCAACTAGCCAATGTCAGCTAGTGTTTTTAGCTAGTTTTTTTTAGCCTCTAGATTTTGTTGTAATGTTTGAGTCACTAAAATATCACATAAATACACATTATACATGGCTAAATGTATTTTTATTGCACGAAAATGAGCTTTTAAAACTGGGGGGGGCGCACAGGATGTTGGAATGGGGGCCCGAGTGAAAACATTCCGGAACCCCTGTTCTAAAGGGTAGTAAAGTGGTTTCATACTGTACAGTTGTCAGTAGAGGTCGACCGATTATGATTTTTTTTCAACGCCGATACCGATTATTGGAGGACCAAAAAAAGGCGATACCGATCAATCGGCCGTTTAAATTAAAAAAATAAAAATAATTTAAAAAATATGTATTTGTAATAATGACAATTACAACAATACTGAATGAACACTTATTTTAACTTAATATAATACATCAATAAAATCAATTTAGCCTCAAATAAATAATGGAGAAGTGTTGGAGAAGAAAGTAAAAGTGCAATATGTGCCATGTAAGAAAGCTAACGTTTAAGTTCCTTGCTCAGAACATGAGAACATATGAAAGCTGGTGGTTCCTTTTAACATGAGTCTTCAATATTCCCAGGTAATACGTTTTAGGTTGTAGTTATTATAGGAATTATAGGACTATTTCTCTCTATACGATTTGTATTTCATATACCTTTGACTATTGGATGTTCTTATAGGCACTTTAGTATTTCCAGTGTAACAGTATAGCTTCCGTCCCTCTCCTCGCTCCTACCTGGGCTCGAACCAGGAACACATCGACAACAGCCACCCTCGAAGCATCGTTACCCATGCAGAGCAAGGGGAATAACTACTCCAAGTCTCAGAGCGAGTGACATCACCGATTGAAACGCTATTAGCGCGCACCCCACTAACTAGCTAGCCATTTCACATCGGTTACACCAGCCTAATCTGATAGGCTTGAAGTCATAAACAGCGCAATGCTTGAAGCACAGCGACGAGCTGCGGGCAAAACGCACGAAAGTGCTGTTTTGAATGAATGCTTACAAGCCTGCTGGTGCCTACCATCACTCAGTTAGACTGCTCTATCAAATCATAGACTTAATTATAACATAATAACACACAGAAATACGAGCCTTAGGTCATTAATATGGTCGAATCCGGAAACTATCATCTCAAAATCAAAACGTTTATTCTTTCAGTGAAATACAGAACCGTTCCGTATTTTATCTAACGGGTGGCATCCATAAGTCTAAATATTCCTGTTGCATTGCACAACCTTCAATGTTATGTCATAATTACGTAAAATTCTGGCAAATTAGTTTGCAACAAGCCAGGCGGCCCAAACTGTTGCATATACACTGACTGCGTACAATGAACGCAAGAGAAGTGACACAATTTCACCTGGTTAATATTGCCTGTTAACCTGGATTTCTTTTAGCTAAATATGCAGGTTTAAAAATATATACCTGTGTATTGATTTAAAGAAAGGCATTGATGTTTATGGTTAGGTACACATTGGAGCAACAACAGTCCTGTTTCGCGAATGCGCACCGCATGGATTATATGCAACGCAGGACACGCTAGATAAACTAGTAATATCATCAACCATGTGTAGTTAACTAGTGATTATGATTGATTGATTGATTGTTTTTTATACGATAGGTTTAATGCTAGCTAGCAACTTACCTTGGCTTCTTACTACATTCATGTAATAGGCAGGCTCCTCGTGGAGTGCAATGTAATCAGGTGATTAGAGTATTGGACTAGTTAACTGTAAGGTTGCAAGATTGAATCCCCGAGCTGACAAGGTTAAAATCTGTCATTCTGCCCCTGAACAAGGCAGTTAACCCACCGTTAACTAGGCCATCATTGAAAGTAAGAATGTGTTCTTATTTGACTTGCCTAGTTAAATAAAGGTGTAAAAAAAAGAAATCTGCCAAATCGGTGTCCAGAAATAACGATTCCCGATTTGTTATGAAAACTTGAAATCGGCCCTAATTAATCGTATAGCTATTGTTCTGTATTTCAATCCAATGACTATTCATTAAATCATGATGACCTTCATGTTTTATTAACCGTTTTTTATTTCAGCAATTCTAATCGGGAATCAGGGACCAAATCACATCAGCAGTGGTTTAGTTGTGTCTTTGATGGTCACACAGTGTATGTGTAAGAAAAAGTAGAGGCTTGTGTCTCAGAGTAATAACTAGTGTCAACATTAGTGTTGTTTTTGTTATTACTGCCCAATGTTCTAGTTTGTTGTTCCTTCTTGGATTGTCAAACAGTACATGTGTAAGAAAAAGGAGAGGAATACGTTTATGAATATTAAAGCCACTGCTGTTGTACAAACAATGTTATTCCAGCCAGTTCCTGATAAACTTGCTCTCTAAACACAGCTCCAATGAGCTTCCTCCCCTCTCCTATTCCTGCACTCGCCCACTCTCCAATAACACTACAGCCCACCTATCATCTCAATAACAGCCTATCACCTTCACTAAGGCGCAGGCTGGCCTTTATTGTCATGGCCTGGAGGCACCTCTGTAGAATGGTCACTAGCTGGCACAGCCACAAAGTCATAAAATATGATTTTAAGCCTAACCTTAACCATACTGCTAACCCTAATACCTAACCATAACCTGAAATTAAGACCAAAAAGCTAATATTTGTTTTCCTACATTTTTAAGACATAGCCAATTTTGACTTTGCAGCTGGCCCATCTAGCGGAAATTGCTCAGTTCTGCCTCTAGGGCAAGACTCATGACAATAAATGTCAACCTGCCACTAATGCACTATGTTACCCACAATTCTCTCCTGCAACACCTGCACACCTGACTTGCCAATCAACAGGTCACTCCGCCCACCCACTGTAACTGAATGTTGTAACTCTGTGGGCCCTCACCCTCTACCCCTCCACGCATGACGTTGTCCCCCCAAGCAACCACCTTGCCCTCACAGTCGTACTAGTAAAAAACGTCACTTTATGCCTCCATATCGTGTTTTTTGGGGGGGGGGTTTCATTTCTATATATTTTTCTCCAGTACATTAATATTTTTCCTTTTCCTTTCCTTCCATTCCATTTCCCCTCCTGTCCCCCACCACTGCTTATATCCTACCACCACCCCACTGGGCAGAAGAACCTATCACTCCTACACTTACTACCTGTAAGTAACCCACTTTGTGACTGAAAACGCTTAGTGCCATGCTTTCTCGATCTGCGACCACCGCCTTTATTTACCATGCATGAAACCTCTTGGTGACTTTTCTCTCCTTTCAAACTGCCAGCCATGGCCTAATTGGTCTAACATTGGCTAGCAGGTAACACCTAGTAGCTAACGGCTAGCAGCTAATGTAAGCTAACGGCTAGCAGCTAATGTAAGCTAACGGCTAGCAGCTAATGTAAGCTAACGGCTAGCAGCTAATGTAAGCTAACGGCTAGCAGCTAATGTAAGCTAACGGCTAGCAGCTAATGTAAGCTAACGGCTAGCAGCTAATGTAAGCTAACGGCTAGCAGCTAATGTAAGCTAACGGCTAGCAGCTAATGTAAGCTAACGGCTAGCAGCTAATGTAAGCTAACGGCTAGCAGCTAATGTAAGCTAACGGCTAGCAGCTAATGTAAGCTAACGGCTAGCAGCTAATGTAAGCTAACGGCTAGCAGCTAATGTAAGCTAACGGCTAGCAGCTAATGTAAGCTAACGGCTAGCAGCTAATGTAAGCTAACGGCTAGCAGCTAATGTAAGCTAACGGCTAGCAGCTAATGTATGCTAACGGCTAGCAGCTAACGTATGCTAACGGCTAGCAGCTAACGTATGCTAACGGCTAGCAGCTAACGTAAGCTAATGGCTAATCTACTCACCTCAAGATCCAATTTGAAGTCCAATTGCCAATATCAAAGTGGAATTGCAAATATTTTGACCAGATCATTTATAAATAATGGTTAACATATATAATTGATCTAAATTAATTGAAAACTGACACTCAAATGAGGCAAAATGCTTCTTTCTAAATTGTGACGACGTTCCAGCCAATGCTGTAGTTTGAAAGGGAACCTTGATCAGTCACTACTATTATAAAACAGTTAGAAAACCTATAGACGTAGATACTACTATATTTGTCCATAAACATAAAAAATGGAGAACTCCTTTTTCTCCTTGTATTGTGCTTTCTAGAGTATTTTGTGCTTTATTGACTAAGAGGGAAACTGTGTTCTCTGTAACCCAAGTAGCATTGCTCCATAACCCGTCCCATGTTCAGAATAGCTGCGCAGGCGTGAGACAGTTTTGTATCCGACACGCCTCTTGGCCTAACCCTGTCCCAGAATCCACCTCAACAGTCAACTCCCATGATCCTCTCTGTCCGTGGTCATTTCGGTGCTGCTCATTTTTTCATTTCTTCTCCATGTTTTAGATCAGTTGTTTTTGAAAGGCACTGTTGACACCATGTAAATTCTTCATCTGTACCCTGGTACAGTGGTGCTAAAAGCCTACTGTGATGGTGACGACAGCTTTGTGTATGATGCTATGCACTCTGTGTATGATGCTATGCATTCTGTGTGGTGGCAAAGGAGCAAAGAAGGGCTGTAGTATTGTGTATTACAGCTATGCATTTTTAAACAGTATATACTTTCTACAACGCGTTTTGTCAAAACAAGCATTGTGATTGGTTGAGATGCGTTTTAAGCCGTCCTAAAACAAAAAGCCATTTACCACGGGAGATGCCTTGGGTCAACTGTGCCAGTTGGTTTAGTATTTCCAACTCTGTTGATTGTTCAGTTCATTTGCTTTGATTGAAAACACGCAATCAATCAACAAATGATGTGATTCCGGGAAGAAACTGTTATTTGAGAGACAAAAAGGATGGCAATCATGAAGGAATGTGAGCTGGCTTCAGTTTGACCTGGTTGTTTTCAATAGAGGGGTGAAAGCTCCGCAGAAGAACCCCTGGCTTGGATTTGAATAAGAGCCTGCTAAATGTCCATCGGGAGAGAACACATACAGTGCCTTTGGAAAGTATTCAGACCCCTTGACTTTTTCCACATTTTGTTACGTTACAGCGTTATACTAAAATGATTAAAAAATATATTTTTAAAATCCTCAGCAATTAACACATAATGACAGTAAATGACAGGTTTTTATACATTTTTGCTAATTTATTATGAATAAAAAAAACATACCTTATTTACGTAAGTATTCAGACCCTTTGCTATGATACTCGAAATTGAGGTCAGGTGCATCCTATTTCCATTGATCATCCTTGATGTTTCTACAACTTGATTGGAGTCCACCTGTGGTAAATTCAATTGAATGGATGTGATTTGGAAAGGTACACACATGTCTATAGGTTCCACAGTTGACAGTGAATGTCAGAGCAAAAACCAAGTCATGAGGTCGAAGGAATTGTCTGCAGAGCTCCGAGACACGATTGTGTCGAGGCACAGATCTGAGGACGGGTACCAAAACATTTCTGCAGCATTGAAGGTCCCCAAGAACACAGTGGCCTCCATTATTCTTAAATGGAAGAAATTTGGAACCACCAAGACTCTTCCTAGAGCTGGCCACGGGCCAAACCGAGCTATTGGGGGAGAAAGGGCTTTGGTCAGGGAGATGACAAAGAACCCGATGGTCACTCTGTCAGAGCTCCAGAGTTCCTCTGTGGAGATGGGAGAACCTTACAGAATGAGAACCATCTCTGCAGCACTACACCAATCAGGCCACATGGTAGAGTGGCCAGACGGAAGCCATTCCTCGGTAAAAGGCAGATGACAGCCCGCTAAAGAACCTAAGCACACAGTCAAGACAATGCAGGAGTGGCTTCGGGACAAGTCTCAATGTCCCTGAGTGGCCCAGCCAGAGCCCGGACTTGAACCCAATAGAACATCTCTGGAGAGACCTGAAAATAGCTGTGCAGCAACGCTCCCCCATCCAACCTGACAGAGCTTGAGAGGATCTGAGAAGAATGAGAGAAACTCCCCAAATACAGGTGTGCCAAGCTTGAGGCATCATACCCAAGAAGACTCGAGGCTGTAAATCGCTGCCAAAGGTTCTTCAACAAAGTACTGAGTAAAGGGTCTGAATACTTATGTAAATGTAATATTTCATTTTTTTTAACAAAACAATTAAGATTGTGTAGATTGATAAGAAGATAAAAAAAACGATTCAGAGTAAGACCTAACAAAGCGTGTAAAAAGTAAAGGGGTCTGAATACTTTACAAAGGCACTGTACATCCCAGATATGATGACATTTTCTATTTTTCTATTCTTGTTATATCCCCCCCTCCCCTCTATATTTGGAGCTTGTTGCTTGGATTTTTAAAGGAGAGGTTTTTTTCTTGGTGACTTCCAGAAAATGCTGTTTGGTTTGTTATGCCCAATTAACTGTCCCATAGAGGGATGAGCGGGATTCTTAAAGCAGGAGATGTGGTGTGTCTTTCATGGCTTCTGACTTTTCTTTTTCTCCTTTCTGTCCCTCGTGTTCTCTCGCATCCTCCCCTTATCTATTTCTCTCCCAGTTTCTGGTTCCCTAGTCTCCTCTCATGCTCTTCCCCTCTTTCTCCTTCTCCCCCCCCCCCCCCCCCCCCCCCCGCACCTCTCGCTCCTTCTTCCTCCCTCTCCCCCCCTCTCTCTCCTTGGCCGTTTAAGGAGGAGTAATATGGTAAACGGTGTGAGATTATGCCTCTCAGTTCGCGTCAGGGCCGCCCAGCCAAGCTCATGTTTAACAGCGAGTCGCTTGCCGCTCGCCTCAGATTGAGCAGTCACACGCACCCAGCGCTCTAATGAAATATTGAATGCAGTTTGTCTTTGATCCAACATGCCATGTGCCAATTACAGCAGAGAGGGCAGAACAGTTGGAGGCAGGGGAGAAGGAAAGAGAACACGAGGTCTCTGAGGAGAGATAGATGGAGGCAATTCACCATTACCTACCTAGCCCTCCTCCTTCCCTGTATCTGTGCAGTATATAAAGTTGTACTTCATTTTATACTCGCTAACTCCAAAGGTAGGCCAAGGCCTGTCCAGTTTTTAAATTAGCGTTACTAATGGTCCATTTCTCCATTGGGATACATTGAAGTGGAACAGATCAGCTAGTAATTGGTACAGTCTATGATACTTTGTTCAACTGGACTGCTATGAGGTAGAAGTGTTGTATTAGATTGGATAAGAGCTATAAGGTAAAGAGCACTACGGTCTCCTATAGCCTGAAGGAGACCGTAGTGTTCTACATCTGAGCTAAATGCTGAGTTTAGGCTGATGCGTCCCAAATGGCACCCAATTCCCTATATAGTGCACAACTTTTACACTTACATTTACATTTAAGTCATTTAGCAGACGCTCTTATCCAGAGCGACTTACAAATTGGTGCATTCACCTTTTAGTAAAACATTGTGCGCTAAATATGTGACTAGGGTGTCATTTGGGATCTAACCTGGCTGCGTGACTAATGCAGAACTGCCAACATCCCTCCATTATTTCCCTGGAAGCCTTTTCTGAAGGCTTGGTAAAACAAGAGGAGTAACTGCCTGGGATGAAGGATGAGCTGAGCGGGACGCTTCCTCTCCATCTTCCCTCCCCGGCGCTCCTTTCTTTCTCGCTCACTCCTATACGCATGCGCGCACACACACACACACACACACACACACACACACACACACACACACACACACACACACACACACACACACACACACACACACACTGAGAGACGGAATGTGTGAGCACTTCCAAGGGAATCCAGAGAGAAGGGCCCATTTTTTAACTGTGAGCTTAAAGCAGCCAGGTGGGGCCCTGCCCACCGCGTGAACAAAACCTTAATTAAATCCTACAAGGAAGGTTTCATGCAGAACAAGAATCAAATTAATTACAACAATGGAATGCTCATTTGTCTGGCTGACAGGCACTGTCATTACGAAGAAGAGCAGGGAATTTGGAGACAGGAGGAGGTGGTGGTAAGAGGGAAGACCATTTGGCCCGTCTGTTGGGAGACTCGACAAGGTTGTCCTTTAACTCCCTTTGTCATTAGGGTAACAGGTCATTCTTGAACGCGGCAAAGCCCAGCGGGGGAATTTACAGGCTGCTAGCCGAACGTTAGCCTTTAGCACACAGCCAGCACGCGCCGCAAATAAGCCGTCCTCTCTGATACTTGTTACATGAGAGGTGGCAGCACTTGCACGCCGCGGCCCTAATAAAGGTGTCTCGCGCACACACACACACACACACACACACACACACACACACACACACACACACACACACACACACACACACACACACACACACACACACACACACACACACACACACACACACTCCTAGCCCTGTTTGTGTGCTAATGGTCGGCGTACACAGACACTGTCTTCACCTCACCACAGTTTACATTCGCATCACCCTGCGATACGTTAATGGCACTCTCCCGCTTCTCATTCGATTAGCATACATAACCCCTAAAGTGCAGGTGTCTCATGAACGGCGTGGTAAGTAATGTTGCCAGACCTCATAAGCAGCCCATTGGAGTGTGTAATGTGATTATAGAATAGCATCTAAGTACTGTTCTGTGTTCAGGTTCTCAATAGAACCTTCACGTTATGTGATCTAACTAGAGGAACTGGAGTAGGATGGAAAACGGGGACTCGTTGTTTGCCTGTTAAAGCTACCGTTTTCCCACGGTCTTAATGAAATGGGTGACTGTTTACAGTTTGATGGTATCAGCAGCCAGTTACTACACCCAACAGTTACTACACCCAACAGTTACTACACCCAACAGTTACTACACCCAACAGTTACTACACCCAACAGTTACTACACCCAACAGTTACTACACCCAACTGCCATTGTATCAGGGGTCGAGGGTCGTTCAGTTGGGTCGTTGTGGAGCACGCTTTTGTGTTGTGGCTCCGGGGCTAATGAAGGCCCGATGTCACACTCTTTCTCTTGGGAATAAAGGATGTGCCGCCGACACTTGTGGCCCTCAGGGTTTAAACTGGTAAACGGTGTCGTGGGTGATTGGAACATTTCTATTAGCTCCCGGTCTTAATTCAGCTCTGCCTCCAGAGTCAATTCAGACTAGATTCATTTGGTTTGGGAGCCCAAAAGAGCTCTTCTCTTTGTGTCGCTGACTTGATCAGGGGTGTTACTGGATCAGCCTCTTGTCTGATGCCGCCATTGTAAGCGGAAGTCAAAGTGCAGATCCAAGTACAAGTAAGAAATTACTGCTCACGCCACGAATATAAAGCCTTTGATTCGGCGACTACATTTCCCATTAATTTTGTGTGTTAGGCTACCGTAGGGGGAGAGCTGGCAATTAGGTGTTTTCATTTCTCTCTCTCTCACGCTCTCTCGCGCACATTTTTGGGGGTTGGCGTGTTTTTCCCCGGTATCTCTGAAGACTGGTTATTGTTTTTTGTTGATTTTCAGCTAGGCAATTACTGTAGCGACACTGTAAATTACAAGTTGTCTTTCTCTCCAATCTTCCAGGCGTTGAGTTCTTTCTCAGTAACCTTGGTTTTCCAGTTGGTTGAATGAATAGAAAAACATACCTTATAGTTGAATTCTAGCTAACATAGTATTAATGTTACACTGTAATACGTGTCCAATCATATCTATGTGCTTGTAGAAGTGCATTTCCATTTTTTTGTGTGAGAAGAGACATTTCCTTTTCCATCAATGACACGACATACTGAAAATGAAAAGGGTTGTATAGCATGTAGCTATCTCTAACTTGGAAACATACTCTACATATCTGTCTAGATAGATAAGCACACGTCTTTCCAAACAGACTTGATGGAACCAACCATGATTTATGAACTGGGTGTAAGCAGCTTGAAATATTAAAGACTAACATGTCATGATTCTACATGAAGGAATAGCAAAGAGTTCTGTCTTCAGAGTCCCTGGTCAAACATCATTAGGTTTAGTGGTATGTTTTATTTTTCAGTGACTTGTTGGTACAAGAGAGTGTACACAAATATGACTGTTAATACATTGCTGGAACAGCCTGTTATTTAGACTGTTGGATAGAGCCCTAGGGTGTTAACAGATAATCCCCACGCCAGCCTGCTGTTTATACAATGAATTCCACTAGCTGGCTCTTTTTGTTTTTTTTGTACGATTTGTTTCGAATGTAGCCTAGATCTCTTATCATGGTCTGACAGTTTCTCTACATGGTTGAATGAATTTGCCTTCACCGAGGTACACTAGCTAGCCAGTGAGGAGGATAGCTAGTCTCGTCTCAGTCTGTCTCTCTCTGTGTGTGTACAGCTCATGTGGAGGCTTCCTCCCAGCATCACCTGCAACACTGTCATTAAACTGTCTGAGTGGTATGGCTTAGTATTTCCCCTCTCCCTCACACACTGTCCCTCCCCTCACGCACCAACAGATCACAGAAACCATCAGGCAGACGTGCTGTTATTTATTCATCTATAAAGACCAATTAAAATTGCAAATGGAGCCGTCTGAGTCAAATCTTTTATAGGTCAACGTTATGAGTATGGGCTGTGTGTTTTTTTTCTTTCTGGTATCGTAGAGAATGTGGAAGATTCATTGAGGTCAGGAATGCTCCAGTTCCTTTAGTACAAAATGTAAATGTGCATTCTTGCAGTGCATTAGGAATGAGGTTTTGATTTTGGCTTTGAAAAACCAGTTGGTTATGATCAAATAGGATAGCCACACACATCAGGGTGTGTCTTGATGTTTTTCTTGCCCAGTAGAACATGTGTAATAGTGAGGAATTTAGCACCCCACCTGTACACTCGGTGTGAAACCTAGGATGCTGTTAACGTTGAGTTGAGGGCTTGTGCTCTTCCCTACCATCCCTCCATCCTTCCATCCCTCCATGTTTCCATCCTTCCATCCTTCCATGTTTCCATCCTTCCATGTTTACATCCTTCCATGTTTCCATCCTTCCATCTCTCCATCCTTCCATCCCTCCATGTTTCCATCCCTCCATCCTTCCATGTTTCCATCCTTCCATCCCTCCATCCTTCCATCCCTCCATGTTTCCATCCCTCTATCCTTCCATGTTTCCATCCTTCCATGTTTCCATCCCTCCATGTTTCCATCCCTCCATGTTTCCATCCCTCCATCCTTCCATGTTTCCATCCTTCCATCCCTCCATCCTTCCATGTTTCCATCCTTCCATGTTTCCATCCCTCCATCCTTCCATGTTTCCATCCCTCCATCCTTCCATGTTTCCATCCCTCCATGTTTCCATCCCTCCATCCTTCCATGTTTCCATCCCTCCATCCTTCCATGTTTCCATCCCTCCATCCTTCCATGTTTCCATCCCTCCATCCTTCCATGTTTCCATCCTTCCATGTTTCCATCCCTCCATGCTTCCATGTTTCCATCCTTCCATGTTTCCATCCCTCCATGCTTCCATGTTTCCATCCCTCCATCCTTCCATGTTTCCATCCCTCCATCCTTCCATGTTTCCATCCTTCCATGTTTCCATCCTTCCATGTTTCCATCCCTCCATCCTTCCATGTTTCCATCCCTCCATCCTTCCATGTTTCCATCCCTCCATCCTTCCATGTTTCCATCCTTCCATGTTTCCATCCCTCCATCCTTCCATGTTTCCATCCCTCCATCCTTCCATGTTTCCATCCTTCCATGTTTCCATCCCTCCATCCTTCCATGTTTCCATCCCTCCATCCTTCCATGTTTCCATCCCTCCATCCTTCCATGTTTCCATCCTTCCATGTTTCCATCCTTCCATGTTTCCATCCCTCCATCCTTCCATGTTTCCATCCCTCCATCCTTCCATGTTTCCATCCCTCCATCCTTCCATGTTTCCATCCTTCCATGTTTCCATCCCTCCATCCTTCCTAAAAATGGTGACAGATGAGATCTTTTCCAGTGAACCCGCTCTTCTTTGAGGTGAAGCCCCTCTCTCACGCTCTCACTCTCTCCCTCTCTCTCTTTCTGCGCTGGCTGACACCTCGTCAGTAGCCCCGAGGCTCTCTTTCTGATGCGCTTCCTACGTGATCAGCCCTACATACAAATACATGTGTTTGTCCCCTGGAGAATCTAGAACAGTCCCCACTCTGTTTTACCATGGGATTTCGTGAGATATGTCAAGTGTAGACGACAGTCCGCAATGATTCAAACTGTTACACGTTGATAGTCCTAGTCATATGTAACACATATTTATGCAGTGTTTGGCGACGTGCATCTCTGACATTCTATTAAAGATGCATTCCTCAACTGAATAATGAGGACATGATGGTGCACTGTGTTATTGTTTCATGTTAAAGACATGGCAGCTTATTGTAATGGACTCAATGTATTGTAATATGGTGAATTATACGGACTTGTTAAGCCAAGATTCATGAAATATGAATTTATGAGTACAAAACGCTTGTTGAAGAATTATATAATTCTATTCTAATTCTATTTATTCTTAGTGTGCGGTTTTCTTTTTTTCCGAATGTCGTTAAAATCCGCTTGATATTCACATTGTTGCAACATGCTTGTTCCACTCCTCTCTGTACCCGTTGCGAGGTTGTAGTGGCAGAAAGGAGAATACAGCTTTGTGAAAGGGGTATAAGTGTTATTTTAACGGGAGACTACAGTGCCTTCAAAGTATTGACACCCCTTGACTTTTTCCACATTTTGTTACAGCCTGTAACACAATACCCCATAAATCAACTCAGGAGTAAAAATATGCTAAGTTACATGGACTCCCTCTGTGTGTAGTAATAGTGTTTAACATGAAATGACTCCCTCATCTCTGTACTCCACACATACAGTTATCTGTTATTTGTGGAGTAGTTATCTGTAAGGTCCCTCAGTTGAGCAGTTAATTTCAAACACAGATTCAACCACAAAGACCAGGGAGGTTTTACAATGGGGAAAATCCAATACAACACTCCTCATATTTTCAAGCATAGTGGTGGCTGCATCATGTAATGCGTATGCTTGTAATCATTAAGGACTGGGGAGTTTTTCAGGATAAAAAATAAATGGAATGGAGCACATGCAAAATTTGCACATGCAAAATCCTAGAGGAAAACCTAGTTCAGTATGTTTTCCACCAGACTCTGGGAGATTAAATCACCTTTCAGCAGGACAAAAACAAGGCCAAATCTACACTGGAGTTGGTTACCAAGAAGATGGTGAATGTTCCTGAGTGGCCGAGTTACATTTTTGACATAAATCTAATTAAAAGTCTATTGTAAGACCTGAACATCGTTGTTTAGCAATGATCAACAACCAACTTGACAGACCTTGAAGAATTTTTAAAAGAATAATGGGCAAATGTTACACAATCCCGGTGTGGAAAGCTCTTAGAGACTTACCCAGAAAGATACACAGCTATAATTGCGGCCAAAGGTAATTCTAACATGTATTGATTGACTCATGGGGTTGAATCTAATCAAGATATATTAGTGTTAATAAAATGTTCTTCCACTTTGACAGAGTATTATGCGTAGATCGTTGACAAAAAATGACAAATTAATTTCAATCCCACTGTGTAACACAACAAAATGTGGAAAAAGTCAAGGGGTGTGAGTACTTTCTGAAAGGCACTGTAGCGATCTCTAATCAAAGGCTACTATATGAAAGGATATATTTCCAAGTACCGCTGCTTTTCTTCACTCCCAGTCGCTGTCATTCTTTAATGATATTATGAATCCCTGATAAGCGCCTTTAAAGGACATTAACCTCACAGGTCACACACCGCTCCGTCTGTGGTTTTATGGCACTCTGATAATGGAGAGACATTACAGGCCATCTCCAGCAGGTCTCTGTCTGTCCACAGCCGTTGCCTCAGGCCCCACCGCTGGAGTTCCAGAGCCCCCACTGCCAACCATTAAGATTTATCTTGGCAAAACGACAACTAGAATGGGTTTTATGCAGTGCTCTCTCTGCCTGCTGCCTTGGACAAAATGCCTCGCTCCAGTGTAGGGTACCTTTCTCCTCTGCCTCCTTCTCCTGTTGCCTAGGGGCCATCAGTGACCAACACGGCAGGAGCTTTTATGGTTTTATTTATCTGTTTGTGGGCAAAGAGGGGAAAAAATGTGTTCTCTCTCTTTAACACTAGAACCGCCATAGGCTAACGGCCACTAACGTTTGATATTGTAAATAAATAAAAATCTCCCCCCAAAAAAGCTACGTCATGCTCCTTCCCTAACTTTTCATAAATGTTTGTATTTTACATTGCTCATTTGTCAGAATTTAGAATTCACAAAGTTAATAGTTAAAAAAAATTTTTTATACCTATTCCCAACTTAACCGGTCAAGATAATGCAATGTAGGACATTGATACCCAGCTAAGCACTAATGCGTCTCTATCTCCTCACTGAATGAATGACAAATGGAAGATCGGGTGATAACTGCTTGTTACTTCACAATTTAATTGAAATTAGGCCTAACTGAATGATGAGTTTGAAGAGGTTAATTTAATTTAGAAAGACAATAGTGTAATGATGAGTTTGTTATGCCTTTGGCACTCATGTTTATAGCAAATCATTTGACCGCGCGCCTTGCATGTCACGTTCCTGACCTGTTTTCTGTTGTTTGGTATGTGTTTAATTGGTCAGGGCGTGAGTTGGGGTGGGTAGTCTGTTATGTGTTTTCTATGTTGGGTTAATGGGTTGCCTGGTATGGCTCTCAATTAGAGGCAGGTGTTTGACGTTTCCTCTGATTGAGAGCCATATTAAGGTAGGTTGTTCTCACTGTTTGTTGGTGGGTGATTGTTCCTGTGTCTGTGTATACCACATGGGACTGTTTCGTTTGTTCGTTCGTTTTAGGTAGTCTGTTCCTGTTCATACGTTCTTCGTCTATATGTAAGTTCGTTTGTTTCAGGTCTGTTGCCTTCGTTTATTGTTTTGTAGTTTGTTCTAGTGTTTTCGTGTTTCGTCTGTCATTTAAAGAAATCGTTATGTATTCATCACCCGCTGCGCCTTGATCCGTTCACGCACCACAAGACGAACGTTACATTGCAGGTTGATTATCATTTTCTTTTACGTTTTACTTTTATTTTATTTTATGTTTAATAAGCTGTTTTATTTACTAGAACTCTAACTAATCAAAAGTTTTGTAATGGTAACAGAAACATGCTGCGTGTTGCAGTAGAATAAACATGTCCTTGACTATCCCAAGTTGATGAGCGAAGGGAAGCAAACGATGCCAGCCCACTGAATGAATGACACATTGATTAATGGGCGATATTTGTGTATGTTACTTCACAATCAAATTTAAATTAGGCCTAACTGAATGATAAGGAAGGTGAAGAGATGGATTTCATGTAGAACAACAGTAGTGTAATGATGAGTTTGTCATGCCTATCATCGTTGGCCCTCATGTTAATCATTTGACTGCATGCCTTGCGGGTTGATACCATTCTTATGTTTTACTTTGTAAAAATAAGCTTTTACGGGACTGTTTTATTTACTATAATGCATTGTAAGGGAAAGCAAAGCACGCTATGTGTTGCAGTACACCTTTGGAATAATGTGAAACATGTCCTTGACTCTATCCAAGTTGATGAGCAAGGGGAAACAAACGATGCCAGTCAGCCTGCACAGCCGGCCCATCGGAACTACAAAAAACTAATTTGACACATAGTTAGCCTGTAGACAAGATTAAATTGGCAATAGTCTAATTGAGAGTATTATTAGGTGTCAAATTGTACATGAAGAGATGGGCGCAACTTGTAATTTGCAGATGCAAGGAAGGGAGCATCACTTTATCAAATCCTCCTTCAGAGTCACATGCAGGTAAAACATTTTGATTTCTATATAGTATCAGAAAAAGTGTTTATATGGCCCTTACTTTTGTCAATTAACTCTCAAAATTCAAGAGGTGCAGCTCTATTTCCAAAATTTCACTTCAAGAATATCTGCACTGTCCCAGCGTTCAGCACATGACCACTAGCGTGGCTGCGTCGCTCCGGCTGCTAAGCACACTGGTAACATACTATAAATTAATTTATTTTGGATCTGGTTTCGATGTCCAGAGTTGAGGTTGAGGGGCCTACAGTAACATAAACTAATGAAAATGCTGTTGTGTTCTTTGAAATAGTTATTTCTGTAAACACAACCAAATTCTTCTTCTTCTGATAGAATATATGAAATGCATTTATTAGACTGTTAGAATGCATGTGTTCTTGGCTGGAAGTATCCAAAATTGGCTTTAGGCCTACGTTTTTCGCTAGGACTTTGTAGAATTATACAAAACATATCCTTCACTATCTTAACAATTAACTATTGTTATATTTCTACATGGATATATTTCCATGAATATTTCTTCATGCATTTCATGCTTTACAATTGTTTATGTACTATTTATCAAGCTTTGGTGCTTTATGTTTGCACACCTTGTGGGTTGATATGCATCTAATGCATAATCTAAATGAGACACCGTCAACGTTCTCAGCGTGCTCTAGCAGGTACTTGCGGTTCTTGTGTTAAAAGCCTATAGTCTTCGTTTTCCATTTGTCTTCTCTCGTCATCTGATTCCATACGGAGGAAGGGTTTTTTCAGCTTAAACTTTAAACGGCCCCAAAGGTTACGCTTATGCAAAGATCTGGAATAGAAAGGGATGAAATAAAAATATCTAGCATAGCGTTGAAGAGAAACGCAGCGACTCGGAGGAGTACATGGGGAGTGTTGTGACCAGGCTGTGGCATTAGGTATGCATGTGGGCCATGAATGGGAGCGAGCTCTCATGTAGCGATTGGGGGGAAGGGATGGTTTGAGGGAGGGAGGAGGTAAACAACCATAGCTCATACTGCATCTCTCCACTCAGCCACTGCATCACTCTCCCCGTTCACCCGCATCTCTCTCCCCGTTCACCCGCATCTCTCTCCCCGTTCACCTGCATCTCTCTCCCCGTTCACCCGCTTTTAATTTGTCCGCCTGTCTGGATTCATTCTGTTGAATCAGGTAGTTTTTTTTTAAGTGTGTGTTTTATAACGGGAGGCTATAATCCCCTCCATCCCCCTAAAAACATGTTTTTTTCTAACTATTCCACCAATGTGAAAACGTCTGTAGCTTACATATAGATAGTGCAAATCTTGTACACTAGCAGCAGAAAATATTAGCATTTAGCGAGCAAGGCCTCTTCACGATGCTGCCTTTGCAACTTCTGCACTGTACCCCAGCAGTGTCTCTACCCACCTGCGTGTGTGCCAGCCTACTTTGCCAACCAACACGCCCATTAAAGGTAATCTCTCATGTGAAGCCGTGCGTTTCCCTCCTACTCTGCCAGTGTCACTCATCACCCAGCCCCTTCAGCAGCGCAGCACGCCGCCTCTTCCTCTGTCGGGATTGATGACAGCCACACTGTCACAAAGTGGAGACAATCTGTCATTTGTCATCCCCCCGCCCCGGCGGTGCCTCACTGAGCCAAGATGGCGTTCTTTCATTCTCTTCTTTTAGTCAATCTTGACACCAGATCATTTTTTAGGGTTGGGCTGAAAGGTTCAGCCTGCGAGCACTTAGCAGAACAAAATAAACTCTTTGTGGAACATCGTTAGTGGAAGTTTTTTTGTACTTTGAAACGAGACCATTCACTGGAAGCTCTTGGAGTACTTGTAAGTTTGGACAAAATCTTACTGCCCCCCCCTCCTATGTTCACCTGAACCTCTCAAAGTATTTCTGAACCTCCAACCCTGTGCTCCTCTGGAAAAAGCAGGGGACCCATCGATCCAACACCTTGGGCAACACATCAGTCCCTCTACCTTCGTGACATTTTTTTCCCTGATTGGAGAGACTGTGAGGTGCACTTTCACATTTATTTTCAATTTTCTTTGCGCTCGCTCTCCAACTCCTCTCCCCGAGACAGATCGAGTCCTGACATTTGCAGGGAAATGGGCTGTGCCACCGCGCTTTGTCAATTCCCGCAGCTGTTTGGGGAAGGGTTTCAATCGCCCGCTCTCCCGGGTGGGTACATGAAACACAGACCCTTTTTAGAAAGGCGCGGGTGTCTTAAATGAAAAAGGACATGGAAGCGTCTTTCCCTTATTTGCCAAAGTCCCCAAGCAAGAATTGGATTTGAACATCGGGACAGGGTTCGTGAAAATAAATGCCATTTTGCATTGCCTTGAGAAACTCAAGTTTTAAACTCCTTTAAAAGGTCATACTGTGCACACTATCTCTTCAGTCTCTGTAGGCCTCTCTGTCTTTGTAGTAGGCCTAGCTAAGACTATGCATACCGATCTAAACTAGAGCTGTTTATTTTATTTCACAGTTTACCATTCTATCTCAAGGTGAGGAATGCACTTAGTTATTCCTGTCCAATCTGTCACTGCTGCTGCTGTCAGCACGTTAATTCTATATTTTTTTTGTATTTTTTTTTCACCTTTTATTTCACGGTAACTCTATAGTCCCCTGATTGCATGCAGATGGGGAAACCTTGGCCTGTGAGCGTTTGTCTCCTCCCAAGCATTCATGTTGTCTGGATTATTCTATTCCACGTCATTAACTCTGACACCCTCTGATTAGCTCTCTTTATTAAAAACTAAGAAAGAGAATGAGAAAAAATAAACAAGTAAATGAAGTCAACAAAAACACGCAAATTGTAGCAACTTGTGTTTTTTTTCTCATTCTGCCGAATTAAACAAGCGTCGACACCGCCAGGGCCCTAATGTCAACCATTAAACACTAAGATTCAATTACAGAGTAGGAGTAGTACTTAATCTTTCCCCGGGTAGCCATTGTTCACATTGCACCTTGCGCCCCAAGACGGAAGGAAACCATGCTAGAAACGGAAGCTCCCTCTCCTCCAACCCCCAGACTAAATCACCTATTACCCAGCCAGATGACAAGGTGCATTAAATGTCACTTTTCACGGCAAACAAATTTGGAGGAACAGTTAAAACTATTAGCTTCCTGTCGAGGGCCTCCCACTCAAATAGATGTTTGGTGGCAGCGGGGAGTCGGGCACTGCCATACGGAGCGAGCCGGCTGCGAAATCGAATCCAAGCAGATTGATTCGGCGATGGTGGCGGGAGAGCTTCATTAACTCATAGCTGTCCATTAGCCACTAGTCATTCTCTCCGGCTTATTAGGGATCGCATGCCGTCTCAGCGCTGAGCGGCTGTGTTTACCACAGTAAAGGCAGAGGGAGAGACAATTATACCCCGCCACGCTTCCCCCATCAGGCAGGTAGAACACCATTAAGTGGAGGCTGAACACTCAAGCTGTTAACCACCTTGAGAAAATCACATTCCGCCTCACCAAATTCTAAGAATCGTCTCTGCCACGACAAAGAAGATGGGCCCATATAATAATCCAGCATTGTCATTCCCTTCACAAATTTTCCATTGTTTTCTTTCCTTTGTGTTATTGTTTTTCTTTGTCTGGGACCCTTTTTATCTCGCATCTAGCCGGTGATCCATGGAGCGTTTGTGCTGGAGTTTTGCCTCCAATTTAAAAGAAACCGGGTATGACTTGTCTCCCGCTCTGCAACGTGAATTCACTAAATTGGCTCAATAGAGTTTCTGCGATAACCATCTCCTTCTGTAATTTCAAAAGGCTCTTCCCAGACACTTTAATTTGTTCCTTAAGTGCAAAGAGGGAAAGAGGAGAGCGCGACCACTCAGTGACAAATCTCTGCCTCCCAGGCTCGCCTCGCAATTGAGAGGAATGCAGATTTAAATGACAAGAGGCAGTAAATTCCAAAGCGCTACAGTATCTAAGATTTAAGCTCCCACAGTTAGAGGTATATTGCACCCTTCTTCAGAGTGGTATTACTGTCTGAAATCCCCTTGTAGTAAATCAGATTATATTAATTGCAGATATAAATTTGCATTCACTTGAAATACCTGCTCGTTTAAGACACCAAACAGACCCAATATTGGCTCATCCGCTGAGTCTATTTGCATCCAATTGGATATTGTGGGATTTTTCTATGTCTGCTTAATTTTCTAATAAATCTCTTGAAATTATTACAATGAATTGGATCCTGAGACTTCTCGCTACTGTAGCACAGTTAATAAATCTGATCTCTGCTGAATTAGCTCTCAAAGAGAAAGCTCAATCACTAGGGCCTGGGGAGATTTGTTCAAACTCACTATGAAAATAGCCTTAATTACACTGAACAAAAATATAAACGCAACATGCAACAATTTCAAAGTTACAGTTCATATAAGGAAATCAAGCAATTTGAAAGAAATTCATTAGGCCCTAATGTATGGATTTCACATGTTGGTCACAGATCTTTAAAAAAAGGTATGGGCTGTTTAATCAGCTTCTTGACGTGCAACACGTGTTCGGTGGATGGATTATCTTGGTAAAGGAGAAATCCTCACTAACAGGGATGTAAACACATTTTTTTCACAATTTGAGCAATAAGCTTTTTGTGCGTATGAAACATTTCTGTGTTTCTTTATTTCAGGTCCTGAAACATGGGACCAAAACTTTTTACATGTTGCGTTTATATTTTTGTTCAGTTTAGAATACCTGTCTCTCAAGATTGTGCTTGTCACTCATATCGCCAGCTCTCACAGAGTGTCTGTAATGACAAGGTCAGCAGCACTTACACGTTGATTTGAAAGCCTCCACCATGTGCAGTGCTAGTCATGTAGTCTTCACCTGTAGAGAAGGCCTGTGTCATCACGCCTCGGCCTCTCCAGATGACCGCTCTGCCCAGTCTGCAGTTCTGCATGTCAGAAGTGCACATCAGGCTGATGAAAGCCAGCTGGAGAAATGCTGTGGGGTACAGCCTGGAGCAGGGAGAGCGCTAGGTTATATAGGGAAGCAGGGAGAGCGCTAGGGTATATAGGGAAGCAGGGAGAGCACTAGGTTATAAAGGGAAGCAGGGAGAGCGCTAGGTTATAAAGGGAAGCAGGGAGAGTGCTAGATTATATAGGGAAGCAGGGAGAGCGCTAGGTTATATAGGGAAGCAGGGAGAGCGCTAGGTTATATAGGGAAGCAGGGAGAGCGCTAGGTTATAAAGGGAAACAGGGAGGGCGCTAGGGTATATAGGGAAGCAGGGAGAGCGCTAGGGTATATAGGGAAGCAGGGAAGGCGCTAGGTTATATAGGGAAACAGGGAGAGCGCTAGGTTATATAGGGAAGCAGGGAGAGCGCTAGATTATATAGGGAAGCAGGGCGAGCGCTAGGTTATATAGGGAAGCAGGGTGAGCGCTAGGTTATATAGGGAAGCAGGGTGAGCGCTAGGTTATATAGGGAAGCAGGGAGAGAGCTAGGTTATATAGGGAAGCAGGGAGAGCGCTAGGGTATATAGGGAAGCAGGGAAGGCGCTAGGTTATATAGGGAAACAGGGAGGGTGCTAGGTTATATAGGGAAGCAGGGAGAGCGCTAGGTTATATAGGGAAGCAGGGAAGGCGCTAGGGTATATAGGGAAGCAGGGAGAGAGCTAGGTTATATAGGGAAGCAGGGAGAGCGCTAGGGTATATAGGGAAGCAGGGAAGGCGCTAGGTTATATAGGGAAACAGGGAGGGTGCTAGGTTATATAGGGAAGCAGGGAGAGCGCTAGGTTATATAGGGAAGCAGGGAAGGCGCTAGGGTATATAGGGAAGCAGGGAGGGCGGTGGGTTATATGGGGAAGCAGGGAGGATGCTAGGTTATATATGGAAGCAGGGAGGATGCTAGGTTATATAGGGAAGCAGGGAGGATGCTAGGTTATATAGGGAAGCAGGGAGGATGCTAGGTTATATAGGGAAGCAGGGAGGATGCTAGGTTATATAGGGAAGCAGGGAGGATGCTAGGTTATATAGGGAAGCAAGGAGGATGCTAGGTTATATAGGGAAGCAGGGAGGATGCTAGGTTATATAGGGAAGCAGGGAGGATGCTAGGTTCTATAGGGAAGCAGGGAGGATGCTAGGTTATATAGGGAAGCAAGGAGAATGCTAGGTTATATAGGGAAGCGGGGATGATGCTATGTTATATAGGGAAGCGGGAGGATGCTAGGTTATATAGGGAAGCGGGGAGGATGCTAGGTTATATATGGAAGCAGGGAGGATGCTAGGTTATATAGGGAAGCAAGGAGGATGCTAGGTTATATATGGAAGCAGGGAGGATGCTAGGTTATATAGGGAAGCAGGGAGGATGCTAGGTTATATAGGGAAGCAGGGAGGATGCTAGGTTATATATGGAAGCAGGGAGGATGCTAGGTTATATAGGGAAGCAGGGAGGATGCTAGGTTGTATATGGAAGCAGGGAGGATGCTAGGTTATATAGGGAAGCAGGGAGGATGCTAGGTTATATATGGAAGCAGGGAGGATGCTAGGTTATATATGGAAGCAGGGAGGATGCTAGGTTATATAGGGAAGCAGGGAGGATGCTAGGTTATATAGGGAAGCAGGGAGGATGCTAGGTTATATAGGGAAGCAAGGAGGATGCTAGGTTATATATGGAAGCAGGGAGCATGCTAGGTTATATATGGAAGCAGGGAGGATGCTAGGTTATATATGGAAGCAGGGAGGATGCTAGGTTATATAGGGAAGCAGGGAGCATGCTAGGTTATATAGGGAAGCAGGGAGGATGCTAGGTTATATATGGAAGCAGGGAGGATGCTAGGTTATATATGGAAGCAGGGAGGATGCTAGGTTATATATGGAAGCAGGGAGCATGCTAGGTTATATAGGGAAGCAGGGAGGATGCTAGGTTATATATGGAAGCAGGGAGCATGCTAGGTTATATATGGAAGCAGGGAGGATGTTAGGTTATATATGGAAGCAGGGAGGATGCTAGGTTATATAGGGAAGCAGGGAGGATGCTGGGTTATATAGGGAAGCAGGGAGGATGCTAGGTTATATAGGGAAGCAGGGAGGATGCTAGGTTATATATGGAAGCAGGGAGGATGCTAGGTTATATATGGAAGCAGGGAGGATGCTAGGTTATATAGGGAAGCAGGGAGGATGCTGGGTTATATATGGAAGCAGAGAGGATGCTGGGTTATATAGGGAAGCAGGGAGGATGCTAGATTATATAGGGAAGCAGGGAGGATGCTAGGTTATATAGGGAAGCAGGGAGGATGCTAGGTTATATAGGGAAGCAGGGAGGATGCTAGGTTATATAGGGAAGCAGGGAGGATGCTAGGTTATATAGGGAAGCAGGGAGGATGCTAGGTTATATATGGAAGCAGGGAGCATGCTAGGTTATATATGGAAGCAGGGAGCATGCTAGGTTATATAGGGAAGCAGGGAGGATGCTAGGTTATATATGGAAGCAGGGAGGATGCTAGGTTATATAGGGAAGCAGGGAGGATGCTAGGTTATATAGGGAAGCAGGGAGGATGCTAGGTTATATAGGGAAGCAGGGAGGATGCTAGGTTATATAGGGAAGCAGGGAGGATGCTAGGTTATATAGGGAAGCAGGGAGGATGCTAGGTTATATAGGGAAGCAGGGAGGATGCTAGGTTATATAGGGAAGCAGGGAGGATGCTAGGTTATATAGGGAAGCAGGGAGGATGCTAGGTTATATAGGGAAGCAGGGAGGATGCTAGGTTGTATAGGGAAGGTGGCATCATCTCCAAGGTGGATACAGCACATGTGTGGGTAAGAGCGAGAGTTCTAGAACTTTTAGATACCAAGGGATTAGAGTTCATCTACAAATTTAAAATGGACCTGCCTGTGGATACTTCTCAGAAGTTTAGCTCAACCTGACAGTTGGAGAAGACCCACTTGCATTACTCATTCACTGTGTGCATCAGTAAAACCCCTCCGGCGAAATAGGGTGAAAGAGCAAAATATAGTTTCTCTTTTCTTCCATTCGTATAAATGCTGGATCGACTGACCTTGAGCGTCTAAAGAGACGGGCGGGCGGCATAGAGGGGGAGAATGAGCGCGAGAGAGAGAGAGGGTGATATGACTTTCATTCATTTATGTTTAATGCTCTGACTGCAAGATGGGGTCGGGCCCCGTTTTAGACCACTTAACGCTGGGGGGGGGGGGGGCTCCATTAGAGAAGGCCAACTCCTAGCCCCCCCACCCCTCAGGAGGAATGGGAGAGGGAGAAAGTGAACAAGAAGAGCAGTCAGATGGCATTCTATTGCATCTGGCTGCATTCAAATGGACATTGGTCACTGCAAATGGAGGCTGGAGAATATGGACACTTTGGATGGGATTCAGAGACATTTACTACCCACCTGGAAATGAGAAATTCTCAGGTACAGGTTGCCTGGGCAGCGTCCCATTTAGATGATTGCTATTTGCTGCTGATGGTTGGTAAGGAGGCTGGGGTGTAAGGAGGCTGGGCTGTTTTCACTCAGGAGTCGTTAGTGAGGAATAGCCAGGACAGGGTTGGCATCGCTACGGTGTTTTGGTGGAAAGTTGGCTCTCGCCAGAGAATGCAGGGTCCTATGCCAGCCTCGTAGACCCCGGTATAACAGCGCCATCTCAGGGCTGGCAAAATGTCTGGCACCCCTCACTGACTTCCTTGGCTTGCAAATGGGGCATACACTACACTTTCTCAGCCCCCCATAAAAGCACAGTGATCACGACACAGAGGGGGACTGATGGGTGCTTGTGGGGAGTGGCTGGCCCCTAATGAAGGCTTCACCAAGGTCTCTCTGTTACTGCCAGCTGGGCGCTTGCAAAGGCACCGTTCTCACACACACGCTCTTTGTCGACCCATACAGCTGGAGCGCTGAGGAAAAGCAACATTAGTGAGAGAGAGCGCTCTGAAATGCTACGATTTGGCCTGATTAAGCTTGTAGAGGAAAAAGAGCTAAGTGGAAAATGGATCCCATTTGTAAACCCAATGTTTTTACTTTGAAAATATGTCTTAAGTGCTATGAACTCAATGCAAGCTTTCAGCTCAAAAGGAAAGGGTTAGTCCATTGGAAAGCAGACGTTCTTATTGGTTATCTGCCTCTCACTGGCCTGTTTGCGGTTCTCTCCAATGAGTGTGTTCAGCCTATAGAGTATAGAATACTAGTGGCTGATGCCATTTGTATTTCTATGGATCTGCCCCACTCTCTATCACACGGGTTTCAGCCTTCTGAAACCACACCACTGTTTCCTAAGATGACAACCCCTTTGCGTTAACCTCCCTTGGCCCATGTGTTGCTCCTGCCGAAAACACAGCAGCCCCCTTTCTCTGACAACTACATTTAACGTCTACTCTACAGTCTCCCCCTGCAATGGAGGACAAGCCATAGCTGAGCTGGGGAGACTTTAAGTATCTAATCCACTTAAAGTATCATCTGTCTGTCTGTGTGCGAGGCTGTTGACCTAGCCGCTGACATGGGGCCCCAGGAGACTACATTAGCAGGGAGTGGGCCAGCAGGTACTGTATTTAAGGGCGTCCTTGTTTCCTAGAATCTCCCTGTTGGCCAACCTAGCACCCTGCCCTAAGAGTCAGGATCTGGGCCAACCTAACGCCCTGCCCTAAGAGTCAGGATCTGGGCCAACCTAACGCCCTGCCCTAAGAGTCAGGATCTGGGCCAACCTAACGCCCTGCCCTAAGAGTCAGGATCTGGGCCAACCTAACGCCCTGCCCTAAGAGTCAGAATCTGGGCCAACCTAGCGCCCTGCCCTAAGAGTCAGGATCTGGGCCAACCTAACGCCCTGCCCTAAGAGTCAGGATCTGGGCCAACCTAGCGCCCTGCCCTAAGAGTCAGGATCTGGGCCAACCTAGCGCCCTGCCCTAAGAGTCAGGATCTGGGCCAACCTAACGCCCTGCCCTAAGAGTCAGGATCTGGGCCAACCTAGCGCCCTGCCCTAAGAGTCAGGATCTGGGCCAACCTAGCGCCCTGCCCTAAGAGTCAGGATCTGGGTCAACCTAACGCCCTGCCCTAAGAGTCAGGATCTGGGCCAACCTAACGCCCTGCCCTAAGAGTCAGGATCTGGGCCAACCTAACGCCCTGCCCTAAGAGTCAGGATCTGGGCCAACCTAACGCCCTGCCCTAAGAGTCAGGATCTGGGCCAACCTAACGCCCTGCCCTAAGAGTCAGGATCTGGGCCAACCTAACGCCCTGCCCTAAGAGTCAGGATCTGGGCCAACCTAACGCCCTGCCCTAAGAGTCAGGATCTGGGCCAACCTAACGCCCTGCCCTAAGAGTCAGGATCTGGGTCAACCTAACGCCCTGCCCTAAGAGTCAGGATCTGGGCCAACCTAGCGCCCTGCCCTAAGAGTCAGGATCTGGGCCAACCTAGCGCCCTGCCCTAAGAGTCAGGATCTGGGCCAACCTAACGCCCTGCCCTAAGAGTCAGGATCTGGGCCTGTGTTTACATGACACTCTGGGGGATATGGCAGCAAAATATACAGTGTAGCCTCTGGGTTGAATGAGGAGAAAGGTAGCTAGTTTGTCGCACTGTTTGGATGCAGACTAGATTTCATCTCCGCTGTCCATCTCCACTTCATGAGGAGACATGAATTGCTAGCCACAGCAAGGCCTGATGTGATGTAAGAGAACAACCACAGCAGACTTGGGTTCAAATCGCAGGCTCAATGAAATACATAATAGTATTTGAAATAAAACAAATCTTAGTTGGAGCCAGGTATGAACCAGATCATGTCAATATGAGGCTTGATTATGATACGTATTTAGCATATTGCTTACTGTATCACTAGCTTTTCAATGTTTTCCCCTGTGACCCTTTCTTCTTTCTATTGTGTTTGGTATGAAACCAGGAAACTGGCCAAGAAGCGCAAGGAGACACTGAGCAGCACGCGACAGGAGATGACCGTGATGGTGAACTCCATGGACAAGAGCTACACAGAGCAGGGCACCAACTGTGATGAGGCCATCTCCTTCATGGACACCCACAGCCACACACTCAACGGGAGAAGTGAGTGTCTAACAGCAGGGCATTGTGGATTGGTGGCCGGGGAGTATGGAAGGCTTTTCACACTGAGCTGAACCCAGCCAAACCAAGCTGTACATAGCTGGCCTGGTTACACATTCACAATAGTCACTGGAACCGTAGTGGAAAGGACAATGTGAAAAGAAAAACAATTTAGGTTTAGGCGGACACAGTAGTGTGAACAGGCTATAGGTAACAGATTAACACTGGTACATTAGAGCAATTTCTTTCAATTCTAAACAAATTCTGTTTCATCAATGATCAAGTCATGTGAAAGGCTCTTGCGAAACCCTCGATACCCAAGCATGTTAGAAATGTCTTCAGTGTTGTTTACTTATTAGGCAGCTCGACTATAATTTGCCGATACAGCATCTAAATAAGGACTTATCATTCCTCCCTTAATTTTCCAAAGCTGTCAATGCTTTAATCCTCGTTTTTGATCCTGTGCCTATTTCAAACACTTCTTACCTCTTACTAGCCTTTCATTTCCTTCTATAGGTATCCCATGTTGGCACATGAGTGGGGGAGGGGGGGGGGGTAGATATACGTTTTTTTTTAAATTGGATTAATTTAGAAGATGCTCTTATCCAGAGCGATTTAGAGGATTGATTAGGGTTAAGTGCCTTGCACAAGAGCACGTCGATAGATTTTTCACCTAGTCGGTTTGGGGATTCGAACCAGCGAGCTTTCTGTTACTGGCCCAACGCTCTTAACCGCTAGGCTACCTGCTGCCCTATATCTTCCCCATCTGTCATGCTTCCACCCCCTCTGGCCTTCCTCCTCACCCCAGGGACAGCTGACCCTGGCTGAGGTACAATCCCCTAATCCCCCCCCACCAGCGGTGGTCCCCAGGCCCAAACATTAGTCAGCCCCTATTGCTTGGCATGCTGGGTCAGCGGCTCTCATCACCATCTGATTTCCCCCTTGTGCCCCTATCCCTCACAACTATATGACATTAAGACATCCCTTCATTATGAGGATCTCCAGAATCATATTCTCTATATTTCTTAGACCTTCTTATATCTCTGTTACTGGAGAGTAAATAAGCTACAACCCTGAAGTTTGTCTTTCAACTCTGAAGGCTAGGAGGAGGTGCCAGGGTCACGGGGCATTTTTCTCTCTCCCCTTAACCGCGCGCCTCATCTGTCTGTCAAAAGAAAAAAGGGGACAGGAGCGAGAACACGACCGTGAACGAGTCTTGGATCGTTTGGCGCTCGTTTAATATTGCAAGAGGGGAATGCCATTTCTGCCTGACAGGGCCGGCCGACGTGTCGCCGGGCAGAATGGAGTGACCTGGGAAACGTTGGGGATAAATAAATAAACATGCTCTCATTGGACGACAGAGCCATTCAGCCGTGACCTTATCCCGCTGTCTAACGCAATATCCTTGACTAACAGCAGGGTCACTGTTGGCAACTAATGTCTGCTGCCTGATGGCGACCGACAAACACGGCGACTATCGCTCAGTGTACTGTGCCTGCTTTATCAACGAACCCTAACCCTTTATTGATTTGGCTGAATATGTCGTATGAACACAGCCCGTTGTTGTCACTTATTCAAAAATAGTCATTAAAAAGCATTAGCGTATTTGTATCCATATGCGTAGCCAGAACAGTAAATAGTGAAATGTCTTAGTTTCTTGACATTATTCTAGTTGTTAAATTGACTCTGTCAGGTGACATGCAAAAGCTCCAAGCCTTTCCTAATGTCTTCAGGAAGGGAAGTGAACACACACTTCCTTGATTCTGTTTTTTATTTGAGACAACCTTTTATTCAGACAGATCTGAGTCTGGAAGCCAAATTGTTTGATTCCTACAGATCGTCAAGAAATATACTATTCATTCTTCCACTGAAGTTTATTGACCATTGTGTTACTGCCTGCTCTCTCTCTTGCTAAAAGCTGCCTCTCCCTCGACATTCACCATGAAGACTAACTCAATCAGCACGACCGTACCCACCTCCTACTACCCAGGTAAACTACCTCATCTTTTAACTCTTAAAACTCCTTCTGCTTCTACTACTGTCTAAAACCGCTGATGACCTCTTATGACCCCTTGAACTTTGACCTCTTTAACGAATGGCCAATCCCGATCTAGGTGCTTGTGCCTTTTTTCGATAAACGGTTTGCTTGATCTAATGGGGGCCTGCCAAAACGATGTAATGATGCCTGTTCTCTTTTTGCCTGCAGTTTTAATTGCTCTATAGCGGTTGCACTTCAGCATACTATTTGGGACAACCATTTTGAGCCATATTGGTAGATTGATTTGAATCGATCTGTATGTATATTCTATTCGATGGATAATGTTGGACATGATCTACATTTAACTGACTTATCTCTTATAATGTTAAAAATGAACTATTGATGCTGTTCTTCCATTGGAGCTTTTCTTTGCCACTTGATGATAACAAACTGTAACTGCTCTGCTATAATATTGCTGACTTACCTGGAGTGGGGAGCGCGTCACCTTATTCACTGCTATATTGTCTCTTCTTTGTTAACACCCTGCTCTGCACTGGTTTTGGGTTGTGGGCAGATCCCTTTGTGCCAACCGCTATCTTGGGTGAGAAAACATTCTTACCTTTTCCCTACAATACATTCCTTATGCTTATAGACCAACTGAAACGGACTATTCCAAAATAGACTAGGTGCTGTGCATTTGAGGGAAGCAAAGAGAGAGAGCGAGGGAGAGCGAGAGAGAGAGTCAGAGAGATGGAGATAGTGATTTGGATTGGTTTGTTTCCTGATAATGGCTTTCACACATTCATACCTGCCTGCTTTTCTTTCTTTGTCAGACCAGAAGGTTCTGTTTCTTTCTAATCAAGCTGAGGTTGGCTAATTCACTCCATCCCATCCGCATTCCGTGTCGTGCGTGTGACGTCACGTATGTCTATGACCTCTCATATGCATGGACAGACAATGTGGACTGGATGAGGGGGAGTGGCACAGCAAACCCCCTACCCCCAAAATAATATCCATACAAACAGACAAAGTAGTTCCCATCGCCATAGCAACGAACATGTAAAGTAGCAAACGTTGGAGAGCTCCAGGGCAAAGTTGAGGAATGACACGTTTGTGTCATTTTGTCAATGTAACTATTGCTTAACCTACCCTAATAAACTCCTTCAGTACAATTGTCAGTTTCAACCCCTTTCATATATAGAAAAGTGTCAATATCTTTGTCTTGGTAGGAAGTTTGTTGTGCAGCCAGGTACAATAGACAACATACAGTGCATTTGGAAAGTATTCAGACCCCTTGACTTTTTCCACATTTTATTACTTTATGCCTTATTCTAAAATAGTTTAAATTTATGTTTTTCTGCATCAATCTACACACAATAATCCATAATGACAAAGCAAAAACAGGTTTTTAGAAAATTTTGCTAATTAATAAAAAATGTAAAACAGAAGTACCTTATTTACATAAGTAAAGACCCCTCAGACCTTTTGCTTTGAGACTCGAAATTGAGCTCAGGTGCATTCTGTTTCCATTGATCATCCTTGAGATGTTTCTACAACTTGATTGGAGTCCACCTGTGGTAAATTCAATTGATTGGACATGATTTGGAAAGGCACACACCTGTCTATATAAGAGCAAAAATCAAGCCATGAGGTGGAAGGAATTGTCCGTAGACCTCAGACAGGACTGTGTCGAGGCACAGATCTGGGGAAGGGTACCAAAACATTCATGCAGCTTTTAAGGTCCCCAAGATCACAGTGGCCTCCATCATTCTTAAATGGAAGAAGTTTGAAACCACCAAGACTCTTCCGAGAGCTGTCTGCCCGGCCGAACTGAGCAATCGGAGGAGAAAGGGCCTTGGTCAGGGAGATGACCAAGAACCCGATGGTCACTCTGTCAGAGCTCCAGAGTTCCTCTGTGGAGATGGGAGAACCTTCCAGAAGGACAACCATCTCTGCAATACTCCGCCAATCAGGCCTTTATGGTGAAGTGGCCAGACAGAAGCCACTCCTCAGTAAAAGGCACATGACAGCCTGCTTGGAGTTTGTCAAAAGGCACCTCTGACTATGAGGAACAAGATTCTCTGGTCTGATGAAACCAAGATTGATCTCTTTGGCCTGAATGCCAAGAGTCACGTCTGGAGAAAACTTTGCACCATCCCTACGGTGAAGCATGGTGGTGGCAGCATCAGCAGCGGGGACTGGGAGACTAGTCAGGATCGAGGGAAAGATTAACCGAGCCAAGTACAGAGATATCCTTGATGAACCTGCTCCAGAGCTCTCTGGACCTCAATCTGGGGCGAAGGTTCTCCTTCCATCAGGACGACGCGAAGCACACAGCCAAGACAACGCAGGAATGGCTTCGGGACAAGTCTCTGAATGTCCCTGAGTGGCCCAGCCAGAGCCCGGCCTTGAACCCGATCGAACATCTCTGGAGAGACCTGAAAATAGCTGTGCAGCAACGCTCCCCATCAAACCTGACAGAGCGATCTGTCAGGTTTGTTGAGAGGATCTGCAGAGAAGAATGGTAGAAACTTCCCGAATACAGGTGTGCCAAGCATGTAGCGTCTTACACAAAAGGACTCTAGGCTGTAATCGCTGCCAAAGGTGCTTCAGCAAAGTACTGAGTAAAGGGTCTAAATACTTATGTAAAGGTGATATTTCAGATGTATATAAAAAAGTGTTGAAAAAATGTCTAAACCTGTTTTTGCTTTGTCATTATGGGGTATTGTGTGTAGATTGATGATCAAAACCCAATTGAATACATTTTAGAATAAGGCTGTAATGTAACAAAATGTGCAAAAAGTGAAGGGGTCTGAATACTTTCCCAATACACTTTACAAACACCAGATGTAGATATTTGACAGACACATATCAACATACCAGATAATGTACACACTTTGGGCTAGTAGGTATGCAGAACACAACAGTGTCTCAGGAAGAATGGCGTTAGTGATTTTCTAGATGTTTCCTCGGACAAGGGCCCAGTGTTCACTTTCACCGTTTACAGCACCACAGAGGGTTAGCTGGTGGTTCCACTTGTTTTCTAGAGAGGTTTACAAACGTTATCTGGACTAGTTTCTTACTAGTTAAACTGTTTTGGCTAATGTCAAATTAATATTTTATTCATTCAGGAAACAAAAGGTCTTTATCATGTCTTTGTCAGCATTGATTACATTTGAAATGGTCAATTCTAGGTGATTCCAACCAAATTAACACAACCCTAACTAAAGCGTCCCAAATCTAGCTTTCTGTGAGGTGTCCAATTGAACTGAATAGTTGGTTAGGACTGGACTCCCGGAAAGGCAAAAACATGTTGGTGCCTAGAAACAGCTAGAGAAAATTAAAACTGTGCAGGTGCTCATGCCTAAACGTTATATTGTTGCTTATACCCTGTTTCCTTTCTCTTCTTTTCTTCTTCACATTTAACCTATGTCCTCTAATAAAGTGCCCATTAATGGTAAGTTGCCAGTCTGCCCTGTTTTCTCTGGGGTGAGGAAGTGTGTGTGTGTGTGTGCTTGCGTCATGCTATTGAAAGGAGCTTGCCTTCCCTTGGGGCCTGCTCTCCCATCTTGTGTTGCTACGCATGCACTTGTGTTAGGGCATCTCACTTCCCCCCTTCCCCCTGTGAAGCCATTACCTAGCATGGGGATTTGACTCCACCCGTGGACAGTGTTGCCTAATGCATATGTGGACTATATGACGTCCCACCCACACTCCACAACCCCTACCCCCACTTTGTTTAAACAGGGGTCTCACGCCTCTGACACTTTATTTGTTTACGGTTTCCCATAAGACATAGTTACCGAACAGAGTACCCACTTCATTTGATCGTGCGCCCACGTCATCCATCCACCGCCGCCATTCCATCATTTGTGCAACTTCATTTTGCCATTGGTCGATTTTGTGGATAGAAAGTTTGTATTGAGAAGTTAGCCACAAGCTAACGCTGTGAGAAGTTAGCCACAAGCTAGAGCTGTGAGAAGTTAGCCACAAGCTAGAGCTGTGAGAAGTTAGCCACAAGCTAGAGCTGTGAGAAGTTAGCCACAAGCTAGCGCTGTGAGAAGTGAGGGTTATTCTAGCGGCAATAGAAATAAAGCTCTTTCCCCTCATTGTATAATGTAAATAGATTTATTTTGCACCATGTTATCTGCTCCATTATTTTGTGTTCACCACGTTTCAAAACACTGTAATAACTAGTTGAGCACAACGTAGTTTCTAAGTAACTCCTGTTCATTTCATTTTTTCTCATTGAATAACTTTATATTGTGACCTTGTATTCATCCATTATAATGTCAAGAGTGTTTTCTATTCTATGTCTGTACGGGGTTGTGGGGCACTCCAGTCCTGACCAGTGTATATGTATTTGTTTGTGACCTCGTCCCTCCTCTCTGGGTTTCTAGATGAGAACCACACCATGACCAGTGACACCAGTAGTCTGGTCCAGTCCCACAGCCACTCCTATAAGAAGAAGAGGGATGTGGCAGATGTGCCCCCCTACCAGACGGGTCAGCTCCACCCGGCCATCCGCGTGGCAGACCTACTCCAGCATATTACCCAGATGAAGTGTGCCGAGGGCTACGGCTTCAAGGAGGAGTACGAGGTGAGAGACCCAATTGCCTGCCAAATGTAGGGTCCCACCCTCCTCAATCACATGGCAAATCCTCACACACACAAACGTCCTCACATATCAAAATGCCCCCTCATATCAAAATGTCCTCACACGCACCCACTAATGTCCTCACATATCACTTCCCCAGTCTGTCTGTCTTTGTAGACTCCCTTACTCTGAAGCAAACCAAGCACAGCGTCCCTGGTTCTTTCTTTCTATTGTTGTCCTCTTTCTTGCTATATTGCTTTCTTTCTTGTTTATTTGCAGCATCCTCTTTTTCTTTTGTTTAGATTCATTGCTTGTTAGATGATTTTGTCACTTTTTGTCTCTGCAAATGAACTTCTCACTAGCTATTATTGCACATAAATGCACCGGTTTTGTGTCTACACACTCCTTCCGTTCCAATGTTTGTCACCACTTTAATTCCTCTCACATAGTGTTTGGGCTCCTGCAGTTTGTTGACTGCACGCCACACTGCTTAGACCTTACTGCCCCGTTGACGGCATCCACTTGGCTACCTAACAATGCTAAACAACCGTCCTGGTGAAAAAAATGTGCCTTCTAAATCTTAAAAATCCTACAGCACACGCATACACTAATGGGGGATTTCCGAGGCTGAGACTGTGTTAATGGCTCAGACGATTGCGAGTTGCCAGCTCTACCTAGAGTCAGTATATGTGAATTATATGGGAATAGCGCTTTTCTCCAGAAGCTGATGACAAAGCTAACGACTGTCACAGCAGTGCCTTATTTCCTCGCCCTCCCATAGTGTGTGTGTGTGTGTGTGTGTGCGTGCTTGAATACACTTGTTTGTGTGTGTGTGTGTACATACTGTATACACAAGCTACCCCTCTCACGTTCCAGCCCATTACAAGGGAGTTTCTACCTTTTCTACTGAGGGTATTTGCCAGTGGTGTAAAAATACTTTAAAGTACTACTTAAGTAGTTTTTGCGGGTGTCTGTAATTTATTTTACTGTTTATATTTTTGACTACTTTTACTTCACTAGATTCCTAATGACAATAATGTACTTTTTACTCCGTTCATTTCCCCTGATCCCCAAAAGAACTCGTTAGATTTTGAATGCTTAGCAGCACTGGTGCAATTCATGCACTTATCAAGGGAACATCCCTGGTCATCCCTACTGCCTCTGATCTGGCGGACTCACTAAACAGAGAACATCCCTGGTCATCCCTACTGCCTCTGATCTGGCGGACTCACTAAACAGAGAACATCCCTGGTCATCCCTACTGCCTCTGATCTGGCGGACTCACTAAACAGAGAACATCCCTGGTCATCCCTACTGCCTCTGATCTGGCGGACTCACTAAACAGAGAACATCCCTGGTCATCCCTACTGCCTCTGATCTGGCGGACTCACTAAACAGAGAACATCCCTGGTCCTCCCCTGCCTCTGATCTGGCGGACTCACTAAACAGAGAACATCCCTGGTCATCCCTACTGCCTCTGATCTGGCGGACTCACTAAACAGAGAACATCCCTGGTCATCCCTACTGCCTCTGATCTGGCGGACTCACTAAACAGAGAACATCCCTGGTCATCCCTACTGCCTCTGATCTGGCGGACTCACTAAACAGAGAACATCCCTGGTCATCCCTACTGCCTCTGATCTGGCGGACTCACTAAACAGAGAACATCCCTGGTCATCCCTACTGTCTCTGATCTGGAGGACTCACTAAACAGAGAACATCCCTGGTCATCCCTACTGCCTCTGATCTGGCGGACTCACTAAACAGAGAACATCCCTGGTCATCCCTACTGCCTCTGATCTGGCGGACTCACTAAACAGAGAACATCCCTGGTCATCCCTACTGCCTCTGATCTGGCGGACTCACTAAACAGAGAACATCCCTGGTCATCGCTACTGCCTCTGATCTGGCGGACTCACTAAACAGAGAACATCCCTGGTCATCCCTACTGCCTCTGATCTGGCGGACTCACTAAACAGAGAACATCCCTGGTCATCCCTACTGCCTCTGATCTGGCGGACTCACTAAACAGAGAACATCCCTGGTCATCCCTACTGCCTCTGATCTGGCGGACTCACTAAACAGAGAACATCCCTGGTCATCCCTACTGCCTCTGATCTGGCGGACTCACTAAACACACAAGCTACGTTTGTAAATTATGTGTGCCTCAGGCTATCTGTAAAAACAAAAATGGTGCCATCTAGTTTGCTTAATATAAGGAATTTTAAATGTTTTGTACTTTTACTTTTGATACGTAACTACACTGCTCAAAAAAATAAAGGGAACACTAAAATAACACATCCTAGATCTGAATGAATGAAATATTCTTATTAAATACTTTTTTCTTTACATAGTTGAATGTGCTGACAACAAAATCACACAAAAATGATCAATGTAAATCAAATTTATCAACCCATGGAGGTCTGGATTTGGAGTCACACTCAAAATTAAAGTGGAAAACCACACTACAGGCTGATCCAACTTTGATGTAATGTCCTTAAAACGAGTCAAAATGAGGGTCAGTAGTGTGTGTGGCCTCCACGTGCCTGTATGACCTCCCTACAACGCCTGGGCATGCTCCTGATGAGGTGGCGGATGGTCTCCTGAGGGATCTCCTCCCAGACCTGGACTAAAGCATCCGCCAACTCCTGGACAGTCTGTGGTGCAACGTGGCGTTGGTGGATGGAGCGAGACATGATGTCCCAGATGTGCTCAATTGGATTCAGGTCTGGGGAACGGGCGGGCCAGTCCATAGCATCAATGCCTTCCTCTTGCAGGAACTGCTGACACACTCCAGCGAGACATGAGGTCTAGCATTGTCTTGCATTAGGAGGAACCCAGGGCCAATCGCACCAACAAGGCTAACTGAGAGTTGAACTTCCGGCGCCGACCGATATGGCCGCCTCGCTTCGTGTTCCTAGGAAAATATGCAGTATTTAGTTTTTTTATGTGTTATTCCTTACATTGGTACCCCAGGTAATCTTAGGTTTCATTACATACAGTCGGGAGGAACTACTGAATATAAGAGCAACGTCAACTCACCATCGTTACAACCAGGAATATGACTTTCCCGAAGCGGATCCATTGTTTTGCCTTCCACCCAATACAATGGATCTGATCCCAGCCGGCGACCCTAAGCGACGCCGTAAAAGGGGAAAACGAAGCGGTCTCCTGGTCAGGCTTCGGAGACGGGCACATCGCGCTCCACTCCCTAGCATACTACTCGCCAATGTCCAGTCTCTTGACAATAAGGTTGATGAAATCCGAGCAAGGGTAACATTCCAGAGAGACATCAGAGATTGTAACGTTCTCTGCTTCACGGAAACATGGCTCACTCAAGAGACGCTAACGGAGTCGGTGCAGCCAGCTGGTTTCTTCACGCATCGCGCCGACAGAAACAAACATCTTTCTGGTAAGAAGAGGGGCGGGGGTGTATGCCTTATGATTAACGAGACGTGGTGTGATCATAACAACATACAGGAACTCAAGTCATTCTGTTCACCTGATCTAGAATTCCTCACAATCAAATTTCGACCGCATTATCTACCAAGGGAATTCTCTTCGATTATAATCACAGCCGTATATATTTCCCCCCAAGCAGACACATCGATGGCCCTGAACGAACTTCATCTGACTCTTTGTAAACTGGAAACCACACACCCTGAGGCTGCATTCATCGTAGCTGGGGATTTTAACAAGGCTAATCTGAAAACAAGACTCCCTAAATTCTATCAGCATATCGATTGTGCTACCAGGGCTGGTAAAACCTTGGATCATTGTTATACCAACTTCCGCGACGCATATAAGGCCCTCCCCTCCCCTCCTTTCAGAAAAGCTGACCACGACTCCATTTTGTTGCTTCCAGCCTACAAACAGACACTAAAACAACAAGCTCCCTCGCTCAGGTCTGTTCAACGCTGGTCCGACCAATCTGATTCCACGCTTCAAGACTGCTTTGATCACGTGGATTGGGATATGTTCCGCATTGCGTCCAACAACAATATTGACGAATACGCTGATTCGGTGAGCGAGTTCATTAGAAAGTGCATTGACGATGTCGTACGCACAGCAACGATTAAAACATTCTCAAACTAGAAACCGTGGATTGATGGCAGCATTCGCGTGAAACTGAAAGCGCGAATCACTGCTTTTAACCAGGGCAAGGTGACCGGAAACATGACCGAATACAAACAGTGTAGCTATTCTCTCCGCAAGGCAATCAAACAAGCTAAGTCCCAGTATAGAGACAAAGTAGAGTCGCAATTCAACAGCTCAGACACAAGAGTTATGTGGCAGGGTCTACAGTCAATCACGGATTACAAAAAGAAAACCAGCCCCGTCGCGGACCAGGATGTCTTGCTCCCAGACAGGCTAAATAACTTTTTTACTCGCTTTGAGGACAATACAGTGCCACTGACACGGCCCGCTACCAAAACCTGCGGGCTCTCCTTCACTGCAGCCTTGGTGAGTAAAACTTTTAAACGTGTTAACCCTCGCAAGGCTGCAGGCCCAGACGGCATTCCCAGCCGCGTCCTCAGAGCATGCGCAGACCAGCTGGCTGGTGTGTTTAAGGACATATTCAATCAATCCTTATCCCAGTCTGCTGTTCCCACATGCTTCAAGAGGGCCACCATTGTTCCTGTTCCCAAGAAAGCTAAGGTAACTGAGCTAAACGACTACCGCCCCGTAGCACTCACTTCCGTCATCATGAAGTGCTTTGAGAGACTAGTCAAGGACCATGTCACCTCCACCCTACCTGACACCCTAGACCCACTCCAATTTGCTTACTGACCCAATAGGTCCATAGACGACGCAATCGCAACCACACTGCACACTGCCCTAACCCATCTGGCCAAGAGGAATACCTATGTGAGAATGCTGTTCATCGACTAGAGCTCAGCATTTAACACCATAGTACCCTCCAAACTCGTCATCAAGCTCGAGACCCTGGGTCTCGACCCCGCCCTGTGCAACTGGGTCCTGGACTTCCTGACGGGTCGCCCCCAGGTGTTGAGGGTAGGTAACAACATCTCCACCCCGCTGATCCTCAACACCGGGGCCCCACAAGGGTGCGTTCTGAGCCCTCTCCTGTACTCCCTGTTCACCCACAACTGCGTGGCCATGCACGCCTCCAACTCAATCATCAAGTTTGCGGACGACACTACAGTGGTAGGCTTGATTACCAACAACGACGAGACGGCCTACAGGGAGGAGGTGAGGGCCCTCGGAGTGTGGTGTCAGGAAAATAACCTCACACTCAACGTCAACAAAACAAAGGAGATGATTGTGGACTTCAGGAAGCAGCAGAGGGAGCACCCCCCTATCCACATCGACGGGACAGTAGTGGAGAAGGTGGAAAGTTTTAAGTTCCTCGGTGTACACATCACGGACAAACTGAATTGGTCCACCCACACATACAGCGTTGTGAAGAAGGCGCAGCAGCGCCTCTTCAACCTCAGGAGGCTGAAGAAATTCGGCTTGTCACCAAAAGCACTCACAAACTTCTACAGATGCACAATCGAGAGCATCCTGTCGGGCTGTATCACCGCCTGGTACGGCAACTGCTCCGCCCACAACTGTAAGGCTCTCCAGAGGGTAGTGAGGTCTGCACAACGCATCACCGGGGGCAAACTACCTGCCCTCCAGGACACCTACACCACCCGATGTCACAGGAAGGCCATAAAGATCATCAAGGACAACAACCACCCAAGCCACTGCCTGTTCACCCCGCTATCATCCAGAAGGCGAGGTCAGTACAGGTGCATCAAAGCAGGGACCGAGAGACTGAAAAACAGCTTCTTTTTCAAGGTCATCAGACTGTTATACAGCCACCACTAACATTGAGTGGCCGCTGCCAACATACTGACTCAACTCCAGCCACTTTAATAATGGGAATTGATGGAAATGATGTAAAAATGTACCACTAGCCACTTTAAACAATGCCACTTAATATAATGTTTACATACCCTACATTACTCATCTCATATGTATATGTATATACTGTACTCTATATCATCTACTGCATCTTGCCATCTTTGTAATACATATATCACTAGCCACTTTAAACTATGCCACTTTATGTTTACATACCCTACATTACTCATCTCATATGTATATACTGTACTCTATACCATCTACTGCATCTTGCCTATGCCATTCTGTACCATCACTCATTCATATATCTTTATGTACATATTCTTTATCCCTTTACACTTGCGTGTATAAGGTAGTAGTTGTGGAACTGTTAGGTTAGATTACTTGTTGGTTATTACTGCATTGTCGGAACCAGAAGCACAAGCATTTCGCTACACTCGCATTAACATCTGCTAACCATGTGTATGTGACAAATAACATTTGATTTGATTTGACCAGCATATGGTCTCACAAGGGGTCTGAGGATCTAATCTCGGTACCTAATGGCAGTCAGGCTACCTCTGGCGAGCACATGGAGGGCTGTGCGGCCCCCCAAAGAAATGCCACCCCACACCATGACTGACCCACCACCAAACAATTCATGCTGGAGGATGTTGCAGGCAGCAGAACGTTCTCCATGGCGTCTCCAGACTCTGTCACATGTGCTCATGTGCTCAGTGTGAACCTGCTTTCATCTGTGAAGAGCACAGGGGGCCAGTGGCGAATTTTCCAAACGTCCTGCACGATGTGCTTACACCGTCCTGCACGGTGTAAGCACAACCCCCACCTGTGGACGTCGGGCCCTCATACCACCCTCATGGAGTCTGTTTCTGACCGTTTGAGCAGACACATGCACATTTGTGGCCTGCTGGAGGTCATTTTGCAGGGCTCTGGCAGTGCTCCTGCTTGCACAAATGCGTAGGTAGCAGTCATGCTGTTGGGTTGTTGCCCTCCTACGGCCTCCTCCACGTCTCCTGATGTACTGGCCTGTCTCCTGGTAGCGCCTCCATGCTCTGGACACTACGCTGACAGACACAGCAAACCTTCTTGCCACAGCTCGCATTGATGTGCCATCCTGGATGAGCTGCACTACCTGAGCCACGTGTGTGGGTTGTAGACTCCGTCTCATGCTACCACTAGAGTGAAAGCACCGCCAGCATTCAAAAGTGACCAAAACATCAGCCAGGAAGCATAGGAACTGAGAAGTGGTCTGTGGTCACCACCTGCAGAACCACTCCTTTATTGGGGGTGTCTTGCTAATTGCCTATAATTTCGTCTATTCCATTTGCACAACAGCATGTGAAATTTATTGTCAATCAGTGTTGCTTCCTAAGTGAACAGTTTGATTTCACAGAAGTGTGATTGACTTGGAGTTACATTGTGTTGTTTAAGTGTTCCCTTTATTCTTTTGAGCAGTGTATATTTTTGCAATTACATTTACTTTTGATACTTAAGTACATTTAAAACCAAATACAATTAGATGTATACTCAAGTAGTATTTTACTGGGTGACTTTCACTTTTACTTGAGTCATTTTCTATTAAGGTATCTCTACTTTAGTTACAATTAGATACTTTTCCCACCACTGGTATTTACCTGTAATAAACTATTCACCATTCCCCCTCCCATCTTATACTTTATTTTGCTATACCCACTACTTACACATGAAACAACACAGGGATCAGATCAATAATCCAATCTCCCATGCCCCGGGCTGGCCCTGTGGTTTGGGACTTCCCTGAGGGCTCAATTCATTATGAATATAGATTGATGATTTTTAGGGCTTAGGTAGGCTGCTAGTGTAATAATACAGTATTGCCAGTCATAAAAATTCGGAGTGCAGAATAATTGATGCCCCCCCCCCTTCTTCCTCCTCCCTTCCATCTGAAAGTGCTTCTCTTCACTGTTTTTCTATTTTTTTCTACCTTTCTATTTGTAATGCCTCTACAAGTTAGAGACGGCGAATCATTGTAGTGTCCCCCTCCCCCCCGTTTCGTTCACTGTTTTCTGCTACCACTGTCTCTTCTCATGTTCTCTCTAAACACAACGAGCCGAGCACTAAACTGATCAATTCTAATCTCTCCCCCGATTCCATGCTTCTTGTTATTCCATAACGTTATCTATGGAAAAGATTAACGAGGTAAGCAAGTCCCCTTTTTGGTTTGATTGTAAACTATGTTTTTAGATTGTAGTTTGTCGCAGTATTACAGAAACCCTAGATGCAGCTATCTCACAACCTATAGTTCCTGATATTGATTATAATGCTTTACCTGCTGTTGGTTGTCTGTGTCCAAAAACATGCATTTAACAAACCACTAAATACAACAACAAAAAATGTATCTGATGAGATTTAATCCACCTGGTCAATAAGAATCAAAGAACGGTGAAATGAGTGACGTTAAGTTGACACTACAGTACAGAGCAGAGGTCCTGTCTAATGGAAGTGTTTGTAGACAATTCATCACAGACACACAGTAAATGATTCTCCTGTAGTTCAGGCCTGTCTCTTCTTCAAAGGGAAAAAAAACATATTTGATTTGTGTTGATGATAATGCAGTCAGACGCCATTTGAATTCTTAAGTCATGAAAGACTTGCTCTCTTGGTATGATAACTTACATCCCAAAAGTAACCAACAAGCTAGACTGGCAGACTCTGATCATACTTACCCTGAACAAAAATATAAACGCAACATGCAACAATTTCAAAGAGTTACAGTTCATATGTGGAAATCAGTCAATTGAAATGAATGCATTAGGCCCTAATCTATGGATTTCACATGACTGGGAATACAGACATGGGTACACGGATACGGATACCTTAAAAATGGCACGACAATGGGCCTCAGGATCTCGTCACAGTATCTCTGTGCATTCAAATTGCCATTGATGAAGTGCAATTGTGTTCATTGTCCGTAGCTTATGCCTGCCCATACCATAACCCCACCGCCACCATGGGGCACTCTGTTCACAACGTTGACTTCAGCAAACCGCTAGCCCACACGACACCTGTACCGTCTGCCGTCTGCCCGGTACAGTTGAAACCGGGATAAATCCATGAAGAGCACACTTCTCCAGTGTGCCAGTGGCCACTGAAGTTGGTTACGATGCCGAACTGCAGTCAGGTCAAGACCTTGGTGAGGACGACGAGCACACAGATGAGCTTCCCTGAGATGGTTTCTGTCAGTTTGTGCAGAAATTCTTTGGTTGTGCAAACCGACAGTTTCATCAGCTTTCCGGGTGGCTGGTAGACCATCCTGCAGGTAAAGAAACCGGATGTGGAGGTCCTGGGCTGGCGTGGTTACACGTGGTCTGCGGTTGTGAGGCTGGTTGAACGTACTGCCAAATTCTCTAAAACTACTTTGGAGGTAGCTTATGGTAGAGAAATTAACATTACATTCTCTGGCAACAGCTCTGATGGACATTCCTGCAGTCAACTGCACGCTGCCTCAAAACTTGAGACATCTGTGGCATTGTGTGACGAAACTGCACATTTTAGAGTGGCCTCTTATTGTCCCCAGCACAAGGTGCACCTGTTTAATGACCATGCTGTTTAATCAGCTTCTTTATATGCTACACTTGTCAGGTGGATGGATTATCTTGGCAAGGGAGAAATGCTCACTAACATGGATGGAAAAAAAATTGTGCACAAAAATTGAGAACTAAGCTTTTTGTGCGAATGGAAAATGTCTGCGATCTTTTATTTCAGCTCATGAAACATTGGACCGACACTTTACATGTTGTATTTTATATTTGTGTTCAGTATAGTTGAAACCAATTGACTCCTTGATCAACTTACGTTGTATCTACACCCATTAATATAGTGCTTTTACTGTGACCCTGACTCATGAATAGACCTTACTATTCCTGCTTCATATCCACCTCCCTAACCACTACACCATCTCACTCTGAAACACTTTCCAATGTTGAAAATACATCATAACACTTGTTTCTCTCTTCTCAGATTGGCTTCATTCGAGCAGCATCTTCCCAAGCATTATGTTAATTGCTGAAATGTGCATTTGTGTTGATGTGTGGGGTTTATGTGTGTTTATTGTGTGGGGTAAAAATGCAGAGGAGCCGTTTTGCTGCTGAAGCTTTGTCTGAGCACCCACCACGTCTGGTGCCTCTGAGGAGGGTTTTCAGTCTCTGTAGTCAGTAGTGTCAAGGGTGAAATCTCAATGGTGTTTTGGGAATCAGAAGGGGTTGGTGTCACATGTGAGTGAAAGACTGAACACCAGTGCCCAGCCATTCAGAAGCTGCCGTGAGCCAAAGGAACAATGTTTTCACTTGTTTGTTTTGGATAAGATTTTGGGTAAGAGAGCACCTTTGTTTGGATTTGGTCTCGTGAGAGCCAACCATAGATCTCATCTCAGTAGCTCTACTTCCATGAAAATCATCTGTTTAAGACTTTGAAGATGTTTGAGGGGGGGGGGAGTATGCAGGGCTTTGAATTCATGACTGGCTTTCCACCATCCACCAATCACATTAAGGGTTACTGGCGGGTGGTGGAAAAACCTGGCCAATGGTAGATTAGTATGATAGTGCCAAGGGGGATAGATGGAGCCTGGAGCTACCTCCTAGCCATTTGACTTGTAATTCCCCCACAGCTTGCTGTTATGGATGTTAATAATTCAATATTATGTTTTATATATCCAACTTTTGGGTGATTTAATAGGCTAAGAAGAGCATGTTGCAAACTCTAACATGTCTTAAATTAAATGGTGTGTTACCCAATTTTGTATTTTCCCTCGAGCCGCACATTTCGTAGAAGTCTTGCAAACTCAAGAGACATTATTGCCAAATCTATTATTTCTGGCAGTCAAATATTACACCTGAACTAGAAAAAATTGTGAAGTAACACAATGAATAGTTGAACACCTGCCAGTGTCGGTGCACTTCACACCACATATTTTTGTGTGTTTTCTGTCTCTTCCCAAACTATTTTGACAAATTCCAGATTTTTTTATAGTAATTTTTTTCTCGTTGACACCGCTCACCTCTGGAGGGAGGGAAAGGGAGAGAGAGTCTCTCTCTATCAATCCTCTCCTCCCCAGGTTCCCTCGCTCGCCAGGGCAGCTCCTTGTCACGTCTTGCACATGAAAAGATAGCTCTCTTGAAAGACACACGGCAGCAATGAATAACAAACCAGCACCGCTTTGAAACTCTAAACTTAGAGAGGGAGATGGAGGGAGGAGACTAAGCATCTGCACTATTGTCAACATGTGTTAAACTGTATTTAATGCCTCTTTACTGCAGCCAGTTCTGAGACATTCAGAGAGAGAGAAAGTGATCTGCATTAAACTATGGCCTTCTCTTCAAAGTGTCCCTTGCGGCTAACAAGACCTGTAAGGGCATGTTTTTCCAACACCCAACCGTGCTTGGTAAAGGTCAGGTGATAAGGCTGGTCTTTTAAGCTCATCTCAAGGTGACGTCAAAATGTGTACTCAAAGGATTGTTTGCATATTAATGCCGGAGACCCTCGACACCAAAGACGTCTTCAGGAAAATACAAACTTTATTCCCTCCTTTCTGATTACTCCTTCATCCTCATTCAGTCAAATGGCTGTGTTAGCCATTTGATGACTTTTAATAAATGCCATATTTTCACACCTTAGGCATCCCAGTCACCACCTTTCAGAAAATACCAAAAGTTCACCATCATTTGATTTGGAGTGGTGGTGCCTTTTCCCTCATTGCGTATGCCGTGGGGTGGGAGGGGGCAGTGTGAAGAGGCTCCTCGTCATGGGGACTGAGCTGTTACTATTATCCACTCAGAGGACTGATCAAGGCTTCTTGTTCTCGGAATGAGTTCCGTGTCATATCATTGAGGGGAAGAAGCATGTGAGAGAGCTGGGGGAGGGGGGGGGGGGGGGTAGGATTTACAGGTAAATATAAGTTCCACTGCAAGCAATCAAATCTAATCAGATGAATTGTCTGATGGGACTAAGAGAGAGCGAGAGGTATTGGATAGAGCGTGGGATGGGTACGGCTAAATAACAGGACATCATTAGGATCCATTTATACGTCCTGACACTCTTTGGAGAGGTGATTTTGGGGGGAAGTGGAGGAGACATTAACTTACAGGGGGAAAGCAGTAGCCCCTAGCCTGGGTAAAGAACCATTAATCAACAGCACCACTCCAGCAATGACATTTTCTTTTCATAATTAGTCCTAATTGGGTGTTCCGGTGCAAGATCAGAATTCCTAAAAACTCATACTATGAATAAATCATGAGGTGCTGTGCTCGAGCAGAGTTTTTTGATCAGGCGTGTGTGTGTGTTCTATTTCATCTTCTGGTATGTTTGGGGACTAGTCTTTCAGAGGAGTATGTGGGTACCGTTTGAAAGGTGGACTGGTGTTCTATCTCGGTGAGGTTAGGGAGATTCTGATTGGCTTCAGTGGTGGCCTAATGGGCACCTTCTCTGACATCGCTCCCAGAAGGCCGTTCTCCTGCCTCCTCTCATCTTTAATAATGATGGGGATATATCTCTTTTTTGACTGGAAAGGATCCACGGCTGAGCTGTGCTGTCCATGTAAAGAACTGACCTCCTAACCCTTTGAACCTTTCATGTCCTCCTGTTTAACACTTTCTCTCTCTGTTCCCCCCTCTCTCTCTCTATTCTGTTTCTCTCTCTTTCGTTCCTTCCCTCCACAGAGCTTCTTTGAAGGACAGTCTGCACCATGGGACTCTGCCAAGAAAGACGAGAACAGGATGAAGAACCGATACGGAAACATCATTGCATGTGGGTACAAACAATTTTTTTTTTTGTCTTGTCAGTCAAATCCCTCAGTTAGATATGAATTCTCAGTGTGGGCCTATTTGTGAACATTATTGTGAAAAATGTCAAGGCTGTATTGTTTGTCCTTTTAGAGCAGTGTATAGTTTGGAACATATGAAATGGTTCTACTGAATGTTAACTATGAGAACTGCGATCATTCTCTTCCTGAAAATGTCATCTTTAAGCTGTGATTGTCACGACAACTGACATCTTATCAGACATATACACACAGACAGTACTAATTGCCTTTGCAATTATGAAAATGAGCCCTGACTTGGGAACAATTTCAGTTCTGGGCTTGAGACATTGCCGAGGGTGTCACACACACACACACCACCCTCACAGCTATACCAGTCCCCCAACGAGGAGACCGCCCCTGTCATTTCCACGGCAATAAGATTCCGGACACTTCCTGTCTCTGCAAATGAGCAACCGACCAATCACAGTTCTCCACCCGGCGCGGCGGCCAATTAGCTGCAGGGCATGTTGGATGGACTGACAGTTTTCTGCCGGCTGTAATAATTAAAGTGAATAAATCATTCAGAGTGAGTTAGCATCTCCTCTGTGAAATTGGAGAGAAAGAGAGAACAGAGGAGATCTCTCCTATTAGTCAAATTGAATTATTTTGACTAATGGAAAGACACTTGTTTCATAACAGAGCTCTGTCGTGGTGATTTTGATTAAGTAGAGGCACTATGGTTGATTTACCAAAGCTTATTCTCGGCAACTATCTGGTGATTGGTACTCTTTCACTGGGTCCAGATCATTCTCTGTGAATCCCAAACCTAAAGGAGAACTGAAACTGAACAGTGCTCGCGTAGTTCACTTCCACACCACCGTTGACTTGTACCCTAATGACTTATTAAACCAGGAAAAGGCTTCCTTCTATAGGGCATATGTCAGAGAAAAACACAGTGACCTGGAAGTTGTACCTGCAGGAGTTGATGACCTTAAACTTCATAGTCCCTATCCTCCACAGGGATGGCCTACCAGTGTTTTCCTCTCCGTCTCGTTCGTATGACTAATGGGGCCCTTGTTTCTCTCTCTGTCCTGTCTTCCTCCAGATGATCACTCCCGTGTCCGGCTGCAGGCCATCGAGGGAGAGCAGAGCTCTGACTACATTAATGCAAATTACGTGGATGTAAGTACAACACCAGTCAGGGTTAGACAGAAAGGTCAGCCAGCATGTGTGTGCGCATAGCTCTCAGGAGGAATGAGATGATGGCAAGGCTACTGCTTATAGACCCCCAATCCTCCTCTTCCCCTCAAAATAGGGATATATACAGTGCCTTTGGAAAGTTTTCAGACCCATTGACATTTTCCACATTTTGTTACGTTACAGCCTTATTCTAAAATGGCTATACAAAAAATACAGATACCTTATTTACATAAGTATTCAGACCCTTTGCTATGAGTCTTGAAATTGAGCTCAGGTGCATCCTGTTTCCATTGATCATCCTTGAAATGTTTCTACAACTTGATTGGAGTCCACCTGTGGAAAATTGGTGCACAATTCGCCCAGCGTGGTCCTGGTTAGGGGAGGGTTTGGCCGGCAAGGATGTCCTTTTCCCATCACGCACTAGTGACTCCTGTGGCGGGCCGAGCGCAGTGCCCACTGACACGGTCGCTAGGTGCATGGTGTTTTCTCCGACACATCGGTGCGACTGGCTTCCGGGTTAAGTTGGCATTGTGTTAAGAAGCAGTGCGGCTTGGTTGGGTTGTGTTTCGGAGGACGCACGGCTCTCGACCTTCGCCTCTCCCGAGTCCGTACGGGAGTTGCAGCGATAAGACAGGACTGTAACTACCAATTGGATACCACAAAATTGGGGAGAAAAAAGGTGTAAAAAAATTTTTTTTTCCAAAAACCTGTTTTTGCTTTGTCATTATGGGGTATTGTGTGTAGATTGATGCGGGAAAAAAACGATTTAATACATTTTAGAATATGTCTATAATGTAACAAAATGTGGAAAAAGTCGAGAGGTCAGAACACTTTCTGATGTCCAGTCTGTAGAATTAGAATACTTGGTCCAACTCTACGGTCTGCACACAGTCACGTCCAGCACGTAGGATTGTTGGTTTGCTAAAAGCCCACCCCTTGTTTACCCTCCTGGCTATCACTGTTGACAGAGTACATTTTATTTTCTCCAGTCAACCAGCTGGCACGGTGCTAACCACGCCAACCAACCACCCCATGCATACTTATCATCTCCCTCCTCCTCGCCGCTCCCCCCACCTCCTCGCCTCCCCCATTTCCTCTTCTCCCCCTCTACCTCCTCGCCTCCCCTTCTACATCCACGCCTCCCCCTCTACCTCCTCGCCTCCCCTTCTACATCCACGCCTCCCCCTCTACATCCTCACCTCCTCCCCCTCTACATCCTCACCTCCTCCCCCTCTACATCCTCACCCCCTCCTCCTCGCCTCTCCCTCTACCTCCTCGCCTCCCCCTCTACCTCCTCGCCTCCCCCTCTACATCCTCGCCTCCTCCTCCACGCCTCCCCCTCTACCTCCTCGCCCCCCCTCTACATCCTCGCCTCCTCCTCCACGCCTCCCCCTCTACCTCCTCGCCTCCCCCTCTACCTCCTTGCCTCCTCCTTCACGCCTCCCCCTCTACCTCCTAGCTTCCTCCACGCCTCCCCCTCTACCTCCTAGCTTCCTCCTCGCTTCCCCCTCTACCTCTTCGCCTCCTCCTTCACGCCTCCCCCTCTACCTCCTAGCTTCCTCCTCGCCTCCCCCTCTACCTCCTAGCTTCCTCCTCGCCTCCCCCTCTACCTCCACTCTGAGCTTTGCCTTCATTTGTCATTAGCAACATTAGGGTTAGCTTCCTCCTCTTCAAAGGTAAATGAGTGTAAATTTGCAGTGCAGGTGCTCGGAGATCGATAAAGAGATAATTATGAAAGCAGCGGCTCTCATTGTCAATAGAGGACTATCTAAGTGTTAGAGCGGAAACATCTTAGTCCTCGCTGTCTTGCTTGGGTACCGCCTGTTCTTATAGTTCTTCATAACCAGAAGTTCTCCAGAGCCATTTCTATTTGCATACGTGATTGTTGTTTGGGTCTGGGCGGTGTGATTACAAGGACATTATGTAGAGTGACATCTGTTACGTTGTTGCTACGTTGTTGCTACGTTATTGTTACGTCTGTTAAGATGTTGTCGCTAGAAACGTAATGGACATTTTGCATTTGAAATAAGGAATTGTCAGCACACCAAATCAATTTCCTAAGAAGCAGTCTTACAGTACTCATAAGAACATAGCAGAGAAACATTTTGGGTGTTTGTGTGTCCAGTCGTGTGTCTGTGTCCAGTCGTGTGTCTGTGTCCAGTCGTGTGTGTCTGTGTCCAGTCGTGTGTGTCTGTGTCCAGTCGTGTGTGTCTGTGTCCAGTCGTGTGTGTCTGTGTCCAGTCGTGTGTCTGTGTCCAGTCCTGTGTGTCTGTGTCCAGTCCTGTGTGTCTGTGTCCAGTCCTGTGTGTCTGTGTCCAGTCCTGTGTGTCTGTGTCCAGTCCTGTGTGTCTGTGTCCAGTCCTGTGTGTCTGTGTCCAGTCCTGTGTGTCTGTGTCCAGTCGTGTGTGTCTGTGTCCAGTCGTGTGTGTCTGTGTCCAGTCGTGTGTGTCTGTGTCCAGTCGTGTGTGTCTGTGTCCAGTCGTGTGTGTCTGTGTCCAGTCGTGTGTGTCTGTGTCCAGTCGTGTGTGTCTGTGTCCAGTCGTGTGTGTCTGTGTCCAGTCGTGTGTGTCTGTGTCCAGTCCTGTGTGTGTTGTGTTGAATTAGCATTCTGCGGTTCGTCTAGCCGCTTTGCAGGTTAGCTGATGAAGCTACTTACAGCCTGACCCCCAAGGGAATCCTATCAGGACACGGCCCGAAGACTTGTATATGTAATGTACACTATCTCCCTCCGCTGAACCTCTCCGCTCCCTTCAGACTCTGTCTGGCTTGCTGCTCCCTCCCGAGTGTTTCTGTAGCCTGGTCCAAGATCTGTTTGTGCTGTCTTGCATGACGACGACCATAGAAGTTGGCTAATTAGCACAGATCTGGAACCAGGCTAGTGTTTGTGTGTGGCACAGTCAGTCAGTGAGCTCTGCAGCACTTTAGTGAGTGCTGCTTGTCTTCTAGGCACAGACTCAACAGATCCCAATGAAGTCAAATTTCAGAAGAGCGTCGAAACCTCTCTTCCACCATGATGATCACACAGAATACGTGACCAGTCAATGAACCCTTCTCCTAATAGCCTCTCGCTAACTAACTCTATTGTCGATTTTCCTCACCATGTGTGCTCCCACGGTGAGAATTCATCGATAGTGTGTAGAGCAAGAGGATAAACAACTCTTATGGTGGACAAGATATAAAGAAATCATTTAAACAGTGCACTCAGCAAACAGAGCCCAGAGAGACAGAGCCCAGAGAGGCAGAGAGCCCGTCAGAGCCCAGAGAGACGGAGAGCCCGTCAGAGCCCAGAGAGACGGAGAGCCCGTCAGAGCCCAGAGAGACGGAGAGCCCGTCAGAGCCCAGAGAGACGGAGAGCCCGTCAGAGCCCAGAGAGACGGAGAGCCCGTCAGAGCCCAGAGAGACGGAGAGCCCGTCAGAGCCCAGAGAGACGGAGAGCCCGTCAGAGCCCAGAGAGACGGAGAGCCCGTCAGAGCCCAGAGAGACGGAGAGCCCGTCAGAGCCCAGAGAGACGGAGAGCCCGTCAGAGCCCAGAGAGACGGAGAGCCCGTCAGAGCCCAGAGAGACGGAGAGCCCGTCAGAGCCCAGAGAGACGGAGAGCCCAGCCTATCAGAATAGAGGGATTAAGTTTTCCCGTTTGATTCAGTCCTTTTATATTCCACATTGAGAAAGTTAATTACAGTTGAGGTAAATGAAATATGGCGGTGTTAAGAGCTGGACCAGATGAAGACAATGGCTCACCCTTTGTGGCGTGTGGGAACGGCTCCTTACTCTTACGCTTAGCTTCCCACTTTGTACGGTAGGCCTTGCTAGAATACAAGATGCTCGACAAATGAGTAATCCCTAGGAGATTGAGCGTATTATGAAGATAAATCACACAATATGCATTGGAAGAATAGTACAACCGTGTGTGTTGGATGTTAATTTGACCACTATTGTCACAACAAAATAACCCTGCTGTCACGCCCTGGCCTTAGTAGTATTTGTTTTATTTATTATTTTAGTTAGGTCAGGGTGTGACATGGGGTATGTGTGTATTTTGGGGTATTATATGGTAGAGGGGGTGTTTGTTGTAGTTTATGGTTTTGTGTTGAGTGTATGTGTCTAGCTGTGTCTATGTTGGGTGTAGTTCTAGGAAAGTCTATGGTGGCCGGAATGGGTTCTCAATTAGAGACAGCTGATTTCGGTTGTCTCTAATTGGGAGCCATATTTAAGGCTGCCATAGGCTTTAGTTGTTGGTGGGTCATTGTTTGTGTATATGTATAGTTCGACATAAGTAGTTTGTGTGTGCACTTACGTTTGAAGTTTTCACGATCGTTTGTTGTTTTCGTTAGTGTTGTATAAGTGTGTCGTGTTCATCTTCGTCGTTGTTATTAAAAAGAAGATGTATTCAAATCATGTTGCGCCTTGGTCCTCTCGTTCATGTCAACGCGATCGTGACACCTGCAGCAACACAGGATTTGAATGTTTAGTACATCATTTTGCTTGATCGATGGTTAGACTATTAGCTGGCCAAAAAATGAGGCTACATGAAAAGTGCAATACTGTTTATATAACTGCGTGTTAGTGTGGGTTTTAAGTTCATTTATGTAAATCATGATCCTTATTTACATGTGTGTTCGCTAACTTTATAGTTGCTGGAAGCCGAATCAACCTTTTCTTTCTAATTGGTTTGAATTATTTTGTCATTTAAGACCACACTGCTGCTTTTGAAATGTGTTTTCACTGAAGCAGGTTTTGCTTTTTGACTCAAGTAAACAAATATGCCCATTATCCTGCATTCCTTTGTGTGTTCAAACCTTTTTGACTGACATCTGTGTGCTTAAAGTTTGTTTCTCTCTCTCGCTCTGTCTTTCGGATTTCAGGGCTACCACAGGCCAAATCACTACATCTCTACCCAAGGTAAGAACAGCACCATAGGCATTCTCTTGTCTGAATATTTTCAGTATTGTTGTCAGATATGCACCTCTTCCGTCTGCTGTTCAGACTGACGGCCTCATCGGAACTGTCAACACGGATATATAGGAAGTAAAAAGCTGTGGGACTCCCCTCTCTTTAACCAACCTCCTCTCCACCTTCCAAGCCGTGTTATGTAGCGTCTTAAAACAAGTCATCAGCCGTGTGAGCAGGAGGGGTGGAGAGAGAACGAGGAATGAGAAAGGAAGAGGGCAGTAATAAATAAATGGAATAGGCCATGTGTGCGCATTCATGCACGTGCATGTCTAAAGGTGTGTGTGTTATAACTGCGTTAATCCGGCAGGCAGATGCTGGCTGTGTGCAAGAGGACCGCTTTTCCAACAAGCCCCCTGGAGGGGCTCTCTGATTGATAGTTAATTGTTGTGCAGTTCTCGGAGGCCCTGTTTCCTCAGCCAGCCGCGCAAAGGTAATTCCATTCCATGCTTACTCCGACTAAAGGCAGCCCATTGAGACATAATAGACTCTGCAGTCTGGTCTAGTTGGCCTGGCATAATGGCCTGCCCCGGCCACCCTCCTGGCCGCTCTGAACCCGACCAGCATCTAAAACGGCCCCCACTATGACTTGGTAGTGTGACTCTGTGTACTACATTGTTTCCAGCAATGCAGAGATAAAGATAAGATTTTTTTTTTTTAAATAGAAATGGTGACAGGAGGAATAAATACACAGTGAATAATGGCTATATACATGGAGTAGAAAATAACATGGCTGTATACAGGGAGTAGAAAATTACATGGCTGTATACAGGGAGTAGAAAATAACATGGCTGTATACAGGGAGTAGAAAATAACATGGCTGTATACATGGAGTAGAAAATAACATGGCTGTATACAGGGAGTAGAAAATAACATGGCTGTATACAGGGAGTAGAAAATAACATGGCTGTATACAGGGAGTAGAAAATAACATGGCTGTATACAGGGAGTAGAAAATAACATGGCTGTATACAGGGAGTAGAAAATTACATGGCTGTATACAGGGAGTAGAAAATAACATGGCTGTACACAGGGAGTAGAAAATAACATGGCTGTATACAGGGAGTAGAAAATAACATGGCTGTATACAGGGAGCAGGAAATAACATGGCTGTATACATGGAGTAGAAAATAATCGGACGCTTGTCAGTCAACGGCGTTCATATACTTTGTCCGAGCAGCTGCATTTTCTCCATCCACCCCTTTTGGTCGGTTAGCCTTTTTAATACAATGTAATTGAAACAATACATATCACCTTTATTACCAGATCAATATTCCAACACTTTTTCAAATGTTTTAAGTAGACACATACACATTAACTATGCCCTCACACAACCCCTGGCTGCCTTGCACATTCCTCTTTCTAGGGGAAAAAAAGGTGAGAAAAAGTAGCCTGGTCTCTCTTCCTCCTGAAGAATCCCAGCAGTCTGTTTGTATCTCTCCGTGTAGCAAGATGAGAAGCATTCCAGTCTCCTCACGGACAGAGCCTCGCCTTTGACAGCCTGTCCACTCGGGCTGTCTGTGGAGCTTTTGTTTAGCTTTTTCTCCTGCTTCCTTGTCCTATTCCCCCAGTGCACTATGGGAGAAGCTCTTCTCCACATCTAATTGCCTGACTTAACTTCACCCTCTGCTGCGCTCGGCCATTTACTGTATCTGTAAAATTATGTCACTTTTTCTTCTCCCAGACGACGACACCAGCCGCTCTGCTTCTCTTCTCCGCCGAGATTTTCTTTCGCCACACGCTCTTAACGCCGTGTCAACACAGATTACTGTTTTGGTCGGCAAGTGTCCTGCAAGTTCACAAAGTATCTGCATAAGGGGGGAGGAGGGAGGGGGGAGGGAAGGGGAGAGTACCAGCATAGCGCTCTTAGATGGAAAGAGTTGGGAGATCAATCCTCCAGGAATAGGCTGTGCACTGGGCATTTATCATATCATCTGCATATCATCACTACTTTCTCAGAGAGAAAAACATTCCTATCCCTGAGTCGATGAGGAACTGTAAGACAACCCACTGTTCTGGTTGAACCACGGTTGAACCACTGATTGAACCACTGTTGATGTCAATTCTGAATTGAGTTGTGAATTTTGTCTTAAATTCCAATATATATATTTTTTTAATTAGGCACACCCTACAGGAAGCATAATTTGTATTTAATTTGAATGAAAATAAGTAGAATTCAGTGAAATTCATTGAAATTCAAATGGATAATTTATTCCATCATCATCGAGTATGGTTACCAATACCTGTTGAAAAGTTTAATTTTCAAAACTCAATTCTACTAAAACTATTTTTAAAATAATTATAGAGGTCTTTTTGCATTCTGTCTATAATAACTCCTAATTCACCTACAAATACATATTAAACAACAATGCATATCCAAGTATGTGTTAGATCAAACACTCCAGAATGGAACCTCTTCTCATGACAAAAATACTAACGAATGACTATTTGACACTGTGAGTAATAATCAAGCTAATACTTGAAATGGTATCTGTATTTCTTTAGTACGAGGTGTCAGATGCTTTTGGCAAAATATTTGTCAAAGGAATAAGACTTTGACAAATATGTTTCATGTCTCTTTGAATTGTTTTGAAATTAATTCCAATTCAAATTGTGCTTCCTGTGGGGTGTAGCCAATTCAAATGTCAGTTCATGGGTCGAATTGAATTACATTCAGAAATATCGAATTGAATCCAAACCTCGATTGAACTAAATCTGCCTTAAAGATAGTAAGTTTATAGTAAAGAAGCAAAAAAAGGAGCATAGGCTGGTGATGCTATCAGGAGGTGCAAAGGCGGGCAGAGGAGAACAGGGAGTGTATTGGCCTGACACACAAAGCTCTTGTTCCTAGGAGAGATGGTCATGAATACCAGGAGAACATGGAGCCTGGCATCGCTAATGAGAAAAGTGGCTTGCTCGCACTAGAGGCACCCGGCAATGTCACACCAGGAGGATTCTCGAGCGACACAAGTATTTGGTAATGCGGCTGTTTGTTTGAGCATGAATATGGAACATCTGCAGTGAGCTATGTGTGTGTGTGGTTTAGCTCTTGGACGCAGTTTGCCATGGCTGGAGGTACACGCGTCGCAGCTCTCGAGAACACACACACAGATTTGCAGGAGCTAATTAGCTCGTCAAAAGTCATTTTTCACATTTGCCAGTTAATTAAAAATAATGTTTATTTGAATTAATTAAATGAGTAATTCTTCCTTGCAGGGATCCTTCATTGCTCGGCGCAATCTGAAACACGGCCCACATTAAAGTGTGTAGGAGTTAATTGAGAGTGTGTGCATACTGCTATCCCCCTACCTTGTCATTCAGCTTGTGTTGGCGTGTGTGTCTGTGTGTGCGTGAACTTAGATCCAGGCATTAGTTGATTCCCCTGTCAACAGTGATCAGAATGCACAGGCACACAGCGCCTGTGTTCTGTTTTGATCAGGTTCAACTGGGAAAAACAAGGTGTTAATCAGCTGAACCTGTGTACTTTTCATGCTCAGAAAGCAACCAATGGACAAATGTAAGGGATGTGATGAGCATCAAATCAGTATGACAGTAACCTGGTCTAAGACGTGGGTGATGAGACAGACAAATGAGTTGCAGGTCTGACAACAATATTGACAATACTTGAGTGGAAAAAACCACTTGCGTTGGTGTCATTGATAACATTGATATCATAGTGCCTTCAGAAGGTATTCACATCCCTTGACTTTTCACACATTTTGATTTTACAGCCTGAATTTAAAATGGATTAAATTGAGATGTTGGGTTATTGGCCTACACACAATACCCCATAATGTCAAAGTGGAATTATGTTTTTTGAAATGATTAATAATTAATTAAAAAGGAAAAGCTGAAATGTCTTGAGTCAATAAGTATTCAACCCCTTTGTTATGACAAGCCTAAATAAGTTTAGGAGTAAAAACTGTGCTTAACAAGTCACAAGTTGCATTGACTCCCTCTGTGTGCAATAATAGTGTTTAACATGATTTTTGAATGACTACCTCATCTCTGTTCCCCACACATACAATTATCTGTAAGGTCCCTCAATTGAGGAGTGCATTTCAAACACTGATTCAACCACAAAGACCTGGGAGGTTTTCCAATGCCTCACAAATAAGGGCACCCATTGGTAGATGGGTAAAAAAAAAAAAAACTCTTCCACTGAATATCCCTTTGAGCATGGTGAAGTTATTAATTACACTTTGGATGGTGTGTCAATGGGACGGAAGGAAACCGCTCAGGGATTTCACCATGAGGCCAATGATGACTATAAAACAGTTAGTTTAATTAGCTGTGATAGGAGAAAATCGACGATGGATCAATGTTGTAGTTACTACCTTAAATGGCAGAGTGAAAATAAGGAAGCCTATACAGAATTTAAAAAAATGCATCCTGTTTTCAATAAAGCACCAAAATATAACTGCAAAGAAATGAATACAAAGCATTGTCATTATGTTTGAGGTAAATCCAACACATCACTGAATACGATTCTTCATTTTTTCAAGCTCTATTATGTTATGGATATGCTTGTCATCGGCAAAGACTAGGGAGAAAAATCCACCTTTCAGCAGGACAATAACATAAAACATCGCACTTTGCAACACAACAAAATGTGGAAAAGGGGGTTTGAATACTTTCTGAAGGCACTGTAGATAACATTGATAACATTGCTATCAGTATGATCACAAAGGGCTTCACGTACACTCAACCTCTCCCTCCTGTTCTCTTTCTCTCAGGGCCCATGCAGGAGACTGTCTACGACTTCTGGAGGATGGTGTGGCAGGAGAACACGGCAACTATTGTCATGGTGACCAACCTGGTGGAGGTGGGAAGGGTGAGTACCATGAGACCCCAGCCACACACACACACTCAGTACTGGTACATTTTTGTTGATTCAGACAGTAAAGAAATTAAAGAAACCAAATGGCCATATTCCAGCTAGGGGATTACAGAAACCCTGAGCCTGACATTATTCCAGCTAGGGGATTACAGAAACCCTGGGCCTGACACTATTCCAACTAGGGGATTACAGAAACCCTGGGCCTGACATTATTCCAGCTAGGGGATTACAGAAACCCTGGGCCTGACATTATTCCAGCTAGGGGATTACAGAAACCCTGTGCCTGACATTATTCCAACTAGGGGATTACAGAAACCCTGAGCCTGACATTATTCCAGCTAGGGGATTACAGAAACCCTGAGCCTGACATTATTCCAGTTAGGGGATTACAGAAACCCTGGGCCTGATATTATTCCAACTAGGGGATTACAGAAACCCTGGGCCTGATATTATTCCAGCTAGGGGATTACAGAAACCCTGGGCCTGACACTATTCCAGCTAGGGGATTACAGAAACCCTGAGCCTGACATTATTCCAACTAGGGGATTACAGAAACCCTGGGCCTGACATTATTCCAGCTAGGGGATTACAGAAACCCTGGGCCTGACATTATTCCAGCTAGGGGATTACAGAAACCCTGGGCCTGACATTATTCCAGCTAGGGGATTACAGAAACCCTGAGCCTGACATTATTCCAGCTAGGGGATTACAGAAACCCTGAGCCTGACATTATTCCAGCTAGGGGATTACAGAAACCCTGGGCCTGACATTATTCCAGTTAGGGGATTACAGAAACCCTGAGCCTGACATTATTCCAGTTAGGGGATTACAGAAACCCTGGGCCTGACATTATTCCAGCTAGGGGATTACAGAAACCCTGGGCCTGACATTATTCCAGTTAGGGGATTACAGAAACCCTGGGCCTGACATTATTCCAGCTAGGGGATTACAGAAACCCTGGGCCTGACATTATTCCAGCTAGGGGATTACAGAAACCCTGAGCCTGACATTATTCCAGTTAGGGGATTACAGAAACCCTGGGCCTGACATTATTCCAGTTAGAGGATTACAGAAACCCTGGGCCTGACATTATTCCAGCTAGGGGATTACAGAAACCCTGGGCCTGATATTTTATATCCACTGGAAACTCTAGGCAATGTCCCGTGTGGATGCAGACCTTTGTTCAATCCTATCAACAAGTGTTTAAGCCTTGAGAGGCGTGATCAGAGAGTGATCTGACCTGTTAGTCGAATAATCTCTCTAACGCGGTCAAACCTATAACACCACACACACACACTGACAGAGAGGACATGCCTAACCTGTCTGTGGCTCGTTTAAGAGCCCCAACACCCGCATCAGCAAAAGAGGATCCGTGATGCATGTCCCCAGAGAGTTAGCCAAGGGTTTGAATCCTCCCACCACCGAGCAGAGCCACCACCTGGTGCTATTGTTTTAACCCCTCAGCCCTGGCCATCCCATCTCACCCCCTGTTGAGTCTCCACTCTCCAGACCCCTTCAGTGGGCCGACGGAAGGCAGGAAGGCTAGGGGAAGGGAGGCAGGCAGGGAGCACAGTGTTAGTCTCTTCCACCATAATAATAAAAACCACTCGCTCCACGGCCATCACCATCTGCTAGGCTGCTTCACCGCTGATGAACTCTGGGAAATCCCTTCTCCCAGGCTCCTGTCGCTCGCTTTCATGCCAAGCTGTTTAGTTTTGATTTCGATCCAGACTCTTTTCTGTTTTTACTTCTCTTTTGGACTGCGGGGTAGAGGGATGACGGAGAAAATAACACAACCCCAGATAATGTGTTTGTGACTGGCGCAGGCAGCCACGCACCCAAAGCAGGCAGCCACGCACCCAAAGCAGGCAGCCACGCACCCAAAGCAGGCAGCCACGCACCCAAAGCAGGCAGCCACGCACCCAAAGCAGGCAGCCACGCACCCAAAGCAGGCTGCCACCCAAAGCATATCGCATCATAGCCGTCCGACATAGTCAGGGTTAATGGTTAAATAGGATATTTCAACCAAGACTTAATCTAAACAGTGCTCCTCAGAGATTAGTTAGCAGCAGTGTCAGGGAGATCTGAGAGGCTGGAGGATCTGGACTTGAGCTCCATACTGTTTATTTTGATAGTGTCACTGGATACCCAAACCTCATTTCACTGATAATCAGGGCTGAAGCTACAGTCAGCTCCACAGGGATCCCCCACACTTTATTTACCCTGTCATATGGCGGCGGGGTGTCAAGTAAGATACGGATAGATAGCTAATCGTATTACCATGTCATCCTCCCAGTCTTTTAGTGTGAACCTTAAAACATAAATAGACTATGTGACACTCGGTGACCAAAAATGGTGCTCCATATTACCCTGTTGAACCTCTCGTATCACAGATCATCTACGTCATCCCACTTCCTCTCAGAACAGTCGCCTGCTATGCCCTGAGGTCCTCACATGCTTACTCAGTGTGGGGCCTCTAAGGAAACTCCTAAGAAAGCCTGTCACGACACTAAAAAGAAACCAAAGCAGCAGTATTAAGAGCAAGCCGTGTTAGTCTGTGTGCTGTCTCTGGTAGGAATAAGGAAACTAGTGGGATCATGGTTAGAGTTCCACATAGTTCTCATAGATTGGCATTTTTTTAAGCTCCCATCTGTGCTTCTGACAAGAATAAAAGCCAATGGACACAGAGATATGAAATTCTACCACTAGTTATGAGTCCTTGAATAGGAAACGTATAGGATCATCTTAAAATGGTCTCCAACGACGTTGAGATTCCCCTCAAAGGCTATACCAGGAAACAGTGTGTAATAGGAGCTGATGAGGGCCTGTGGAAGCATATTCATGCCACCTACTTAAGAAAATGGCTTCCATGACCTGAATGGAGAACTATTCAAACTAAATGTAATTTGAGCAGCCCAGTACTGTAGAGACATGCTATACAAAACTACAGTACCATCATAAACCATGTATTACAATCGATCATGCTTGCTTTCAACTGGTCTATCTGGTTAAATAAAGGTGAAATAAAAAATTCAATAAAAATGCTCAAAACAAACCATTAAAATTGTTTATCTCAATGGTGCTCCCATCGTACTGAAACAAACAAGTAACTTGCTAATGTGTGAGTGAGGAAAAGTAGGGTGTGTGTGTGGTGTGTGGGGGGGCACTCATCGTATTATGCTGTATCACTCTCTCCATGATCAACACTGTCACAAAAGACCGAAAGAAAAACATTTCCCAGTGCCACCGCCATTTAAGAAAACAGATATCCTTATCGCAGTTAAACAGTTCTTTCTGGTCCTCTCCAGAGAAGCAACCAGCGACAATAACTAAGGTGGAGCTACCGGGAAAAAATATACATTAAAACACAATTATATCACCAATTAGAATAATTACAGTATCAGGGAGGGAGGGAACAGACGACAGAGACAGATGAAGATGAGGAGAAATGCAGAGGATAAGGATGATCCAGAGAGTGAGAAGATGAGGCTGGTGACAGGAGAGGAGAGTACGGAGGGAGGGAGGGAGTGAGTGAGTGAGGGAACAGAGAGTTAGGGAGGGAGAAGGGGAGAGAGATGGGGCTGGTGACAGGAGAGGACGGAGGGAGTGAGTGAGGGAGGGAGAAGAGGAGAGAGAAGATGAGGCTGGTGACAGAGGAGATGACGGAGGGAGTGAGTGAGGGAGAAGAGGAGGCTGGTGACAGGGGAGGGAGGGAGAAGAGGAGAGAGAAGATGAGGCTGGTGACAGAGGAGAGGACGGAGGGAGTGAGTGAGGGAGAAGAGGAGGCTGGTGACAGGGGAGGGAGGGAGAAGAGGAGAGAGAAGATGAGGCTGGTGACAGAGGAGAGGACGGAGGGAGTGAGTGAGGGAATCGAGTGAGGGAGGGAGGGAGGGAGAAGAGGAGGCTGGTGACAGGGGAGGGAGGGAGAAGAGGAGAGAGAAGATGAGGCTGGTGACAGAGGAGAGGACGGAGGGAGTGAGTGAGGGAATCGAGTGAGGGAGGGAGGGAGGGAGAAGAGGAGGCTGGTGACAGGGGAGGGAGGGAGAAGAGGAGAGAGAAGATGAGGCTGGTGACAGAGGAGAGGACAGAGGGAGGGAGAAGGAGGGATAGTGTCAGAAAAATTAAATAAAAGACAGTGTATCAATATATATCAATATATTATTATATATCAATATAATATCATGACAGTGTATCAATATGAAAAAGAAACAAAGGGTTGAGCTGGTTTTAAATGATCAATGGTGAATTCTGAAGTAACTGTACTACTGTATATAATAGAGACAATAAGCCTCTTGCTGTGTAGGATGGGCCAGATAAGTGAGGTGGCGCTATCACAGAATCTGCACTGTGCGACTTCTAGTGTCCCCTTAGAGTTCCCAACCTCTTAATGAAGAAAGAGCCCAGTGGTGCAGTATGGGTAATTAGAGCGGGGACATTGAGCACCTGCCCAAACACAGAGGAGGGCTGTCTGCCTGCCGCCATCTGAGACACCGTCAAGATGTTACTCACTGGTTGCATCTCAAATGGTACACTTTTCCCTTTGTATTACACTGCTTCTGGCCAGGGCCAAAGTAGTGCACTATACAGAGAATATGCTGCCAAAAGTAGTGCACTATACAGGGAATATGGTGTCAAATGTAGTGCACTATACAGGGAATAGGGTGCCAAAAGTAGTGCACCATACAGAGAATAGGGTGCCAAATGTAGTGCACTATACAGAGAATATGCTGTCAAAAGTAGTGCACTATACAGGGAATAGGATGCCATTTCAGACACACACCACAAGTGGTTGTTCTCTAAAAGCATTGGGACGTCTGTTTTGTATTTTCAACATTAGTCCTCTAGGTTGCCCAGAATTCACTGAGAGCATAATTATGTTGTGAAACTTAAAGAAGAACGAGTATAAGACGGTTAAGTTGACTGACAACAGCACCTTATCAAACAACGTACACGGTAGACACCTTCCTTCAGTAGCATGCATACACTCATCCCAAGAACATCTCAGGCAGGTTTCCACCTTGAAGGAACAGTTCTTTCACCATGGGCGTGCATGCTGGAGCGTGTGTGTATTGTGGACAGAGGTTGTTGACAAGCCTCTACTGCGGTCAGGTCATCCCATTACACCCTGTGTCCCCTCGGTCCCCTCAGGTGAAGTGCTGTAAGTACTGGCCTGACGACACTGAAATCTACAGGGACATGAAGGTGACCCTCATCGAGACACAGCTGCTGTCAGAGTACGTCATCAGGACCTTCGCTGTGGAAAAGGTAGGGACACTCCACTTGATCATGATAGTGGAAGTCAATCATTGCATTGTATTATAGTGTAGTGTTTAGCATGTATTATGCCTAGGTTTGACAGATCGTCACATTGTACCGGCGGTGTCTTACTCCTTGCACCCACCTAGGCAACGCCCAGCTACCAACTACTTTACTGAGTGTTCATAGTGGCGTCCTCCGTAATAGGCCCATCTGTCTTTAAGAATGACTGTCTGTAACCATTTTTAGTGTTTATCATCCTACTGTACTCCAGGCTGCTACCAGGCCTTTCCACTTCTATTCCCCTGAGCTGTGAATATTTCCCCTGGGGGTTGTGTGTGTGTGTGTGTGTGTGTGTGTGTGTGTGTGTGTGTGTGTGTGTGTGTGTGTGTGTGTGTGTGTGTGTGTGTGTGTGTGTGTGTGTGTGTGTGTGTGTGTGTGTGTGTGTAGCGTGCATGCGCAAGGCTCTGACAGGTGTCCGCCCTGCCGTCTGTATTCAGCCTGCTCGCTGTGTGTGTGAATCATCACTGTTCTCCAGCTGTTCTTCTCCTGTTTCAATCCCCCCCAGAGATGGGCTTTGTCATCAGTGTCCCTGTCTCCCTGTTCTGCTCAAGAACAAGATCAAAATGCTGCTTAGGGGGAGAGAGGGAGATAGGAGAGAGATGGGTCTGTTTGGGGAGTGGGTAGACCTCAGCTGCAGTCCTCATTGTTAGCCACCCTCGGTGTGCATGCCTGGTGTGTGTCACAACAAGACCTCTCAACAGTTTGTTACTTGTGAATCCAAATGAAGTATTCGACTATGTTTTGTCTTGTCTCTCCAGAGGGGAGCCCATGAGATCCGGGAGATCCGTCAGTTCCACTTCACTGGCTGGCCAGACCACGGGGTCCCCTACCACACCACCGGCCTGCTGGGCTTCGTACGCAGGGTGAAGTCCAAGACCCCTGCCAATGCCGGGCCCATGGTGGTCCACTGCAGGTCAGACAGACTCACACACTCACTCTGGCTGGCTGGCTGGTTGGATGGTTAACTGGTTGGTTGGCTGGCTGGTTGGTTGGTTTGCTGGCTGGTTAACTGGTTGGTTGGCTGGTTAACTGGTTAACTGGGTTGGCTGGCTGGTTGGCTGGCTGGCTGGCTGGTTAACTGGTTGGCTGGCTGGTTGGTTAACTGGTTGGCTGGCTGGTTGGTTGGCTAACTGGTTGGTTGGCTGGCTAACTGGTTGGTTGGCTGGCTAACTGGTTGGTTGGCTGGCTAACTGGTTGGCTGGCTGGCTAACTGGTTGGCTGGCTGGCTAACTGGTTGGTTGGTTGGCTGGCTAACTGGTTGGCTGGCTAACTGGTTGGCTGGTTGGCTGGCTAACCGGTTGGTTGGCTGGCTGGCTGGCTAACTGGTTGGCTGGCTGGCTGGCTAACTGGTTGGCTGGCTAACTGGTTGGCTGGATGGCTAACTGGTTGGCTGGCTGGCTGGCCGGCTGGCTAACTGGTTGGCTGGCTGACCGGTTGGCTGGCTAACTGGTTGGCTGGCTGACCGGTTGGCTGGTTAACTGGTTGGTTGGTTGGCTGGCTGACCGGTTGGCTGGATAACTGGTTGTTTCGCTGGATAGAGCTGTTCCTCTTTCTGTCTCTTTTGCTCCCCCCTCCATTTGGTATGACTCAGAAAGACATAGCTAATGGATACTAATACAAAGTCAACAGCCACACTAAATAAAGTGGAGCTGCTATTGTCTGTCACACCCGTAACTGTTTAGACTCTCATGCAAGTCTTGCCCTGATGTTTTCCATACAAATAGTCCCAGATATTTTGGCAACCAGGGCTTTGCTATAAAGAGTGTTCCCACATGTGCTTTGGTTCTCACGCTGTGTGGCTGTGTCTGTGTTCTCAGTGCAGGGGCGGGCAGGACTGGCTGTTTCATCGTGATTGACATCATGCTCGACATGGCGGAGAGAGAGGGTGTGGTCGACATCTACAACTGTGTGAGAGAGCTGCGCTCACGAAGGGTTAACATGGTCCAGACAGAGGTAAGAATGACATTGTCCTCGCTTGAACCCAAACACACAGGACCAAAATGGAAACCAGCCTTTTTACTTGTTTGTGTATATAATCCTCGGTAGTATTGGTATATGTCTGTTTCCTACTTGTTTTGTGTATATAATCCTCGGTAGTATTGGTATATGTCTGTTTCCTACTTGTTTTGTGTATATAATCCCTGGTAGTATTGGTATATGTCTGTTTCCTACTTGGTTTGTGTATATAATCCTCGGTAGTATTGGTATATGTCTGTTTCCTACTTGGTTTGTGTATATAATCCTCGGTAGTATTGGTATATGTCTGTTTCCTACTTGGTTTGTGTATATAATCCTCGGTAGTATTGGTATACGTCTGTTTCCTACTTGTTTTGTGAATATAATCCGCGGTAGTATTGGTATATGTCTGTTTTCTACTTGTTTTGTGTATATAATCCGCGGTAGTATTGGTATATGTCTGTTTCCTACTTGGTTTGTGTATATAATCCTCGGTAGAATTGGTATATGTCTGTTTGCTACTTGTTTTGTGTATATAATCTGCGGTAGTATTGGTATATGTCTGTTTCCTACTTGTTTTTTAAATATAATCCGCGGTGGTATTGGTATATGTCTGTTTCCTACTTGGTTTGTGTATATAATCCTCGGTAGTATTGGTATATGTCTGTTTCCTACTTGGTTTGTGTATATAATCCTCGGTAGTATTGGTATATGTCTGTTTCCTACTTGGTTTGTGTATATAATCCTCGGTAGTATTGGTATATGTTTGTTTCCTACTTGGTTTGTGTATATAATCCTCGGTAGTATTGGTATATGTCTGTTTCCTACTTGTTTTGTGTGTATAATCCTCGGTAGTATTGGTATATGTCTGTTTCCTACTTGTTTTGTGTATATAATTCTCGGTAGTATTGGTATATGTCTGTTTCCTACTTGTTTTGTGTATATAATCCTCGGTAATATTGGTATATGTCTGTTTCCTACTTGTTTTGTGTATATAATCCTCGGTAGTATTGGTATACGTCTGTTTCCTACTTGTTTTGTGTATATAATCCTCGGTAGTATTGGTATATGTCTGTTTCCTACTTGTTTTGTGTATATAATCCTCGGTAGTATTGGTATATGTCTGTTTCCTACTTGTTTTGTGAATATAATCCACGGTAGTATTGGTATATGTCTGTTTCCTACTTGGTTTGTGTATATAATCCGCGGTAGTATTGGTATATGTCTGTTTCCTACTTGGTTTGTGTATATAATCCTCGGTAGAATTGGTATATGTCTGTTTGCTACTTGTTTTGTGTATATAATCTGCGGTAGTATTGGTATATGTCTGTTTCCTACTTGTTTTTTAAATATAATCCGCGGTAGTATTGGTATATGTCTGTTTCCTACTTGGTTTGTGTATATAATCCTCGGTAGTATTGGTATATGTCTGTTTCCTACTTGGTTTGTGTATATAATCCTCGGTAGTATTGGTATATGTCTGTTTCCTACTTGGTTTGTGTATATAATCCTCGGTAGTATTGGTATATGTCTGTTTCCTACTTGGTTTGTGTATATAATCCTCGGTATTATTGGTATATGTCTGTTTCCTACTTGTTTTGTGTGTATAATCCTCGGTAGTATTGGTATATGTCTGTTTCCTACTTGTTTTGTGTATATAATTCTCGGTAGTATTGGTATATGTCTATTTCCTACTTGTTTTGTGTATATAATTCTCGGTAGTATTGGTATATGTCTGGTATCCTACTTGGTTTGTGTATATAATCCTCGGTAGTATTGGTATATGTTTGTTTCCTACTTGGTTTGTGTATATAATCCTCAGTAGTATTGGTATATGTCTGTTTCCTACTTGTTTTGTGTATATAATCCTCGGTAGTATTGGTATATGTCTGTTTCCTACTTGTTTTGTGAATATAATCCACGGTAGTATTGGTATATGTCTGTTTCCTACTTGGTTTGTGTATATAATCCGCGGTAGTATTGGTATATGTCTGTTTCCTACTTGGTTTGTGTATATAATCCTCGGTAGAATTGGTATATGTCTGTTTGCTACTTGTTTTGTGTATATAATCTGCGGTAGTATTGGTATATGTCTGTTTCCTACTTGTTTTTTAAATATAATCCGCGGTAGTATTGGTATATGTCTGTTTCCTACTTGGTTTGTGTATATAATCCTCGGTAGTATTGGTATATGTCTGTTTCCTACTTGGTTTGTGTATATAATCCTCGGTAGTATTGGTATATGTCTGTTTCCTACTTGGTTTGTGTATATAATCCTCGGTAGTATTGGTATATGTCTGTTTCCTATTTGGTTTGTGTATATAATCCTCGGTATTATTGGTATATGTCTGTTTCCTACTTGTTTTGTGTGTATAATCCTCGGTAGTATTGGTATATGTCTGTTTCCTACTTGTTTTGTGTATATAATTCTCGGTAGTATTGGTATATGTCTATTTCCTACTTGTTTTGTGTATATAATTCTCGGTAGTATTGGTATATGTCTGGTATCCTACTTGGTTTGTGTATATAATCCTCGGTAGTATTGGTATATGTCTGTTTCCTACTTGGTTTGTGTATATAATCCTCGGTAGTATTGGTATATGTTTGTTTCCTACTTGGTTTGTGTATATAATCCTCGGTAGTATTGGTATATGTCTGTTTCCTACTTGTTTTGTGTGTATAATCCTCGGTAGTATTGGTATATGTCTGTTTCCTACTTGATTTGTGTATATAATTCTCGGTAGTGTTGGTATATGTCTGTTTCCTACTTGTTTTGTGTATATAATCCTCGGTAATATTGGTATATGTCTGTTTCCTACTTGTTTTGTGTATATAATCCTCTGTAGTATTGGTATATGTCTGTTTCCTACTTGTTTTGTGTATATAATCCGCGGTAGTATTGGTATATGTCTGTTTCCTACTTGTTTTGTGTATATAATCCCTGGTAGTATTGGTATATGTCTGTTTCCTACTTGTTTTGTGTATATAATCCACGGTAGTATTGGTATATGTCTGTTTCCTACTTGGTTTGTGTACATAATCCACGGTAGTATTGGTATATGTCTGTTTCCTACTTGTTTTGTGTATATAATCCTCGGTAGTATTGGTATATGTCTGTTTCCTACTTGTTTTGTGTATATAATCCTCGGTAGTATTGGTATATGTCTGTTTCCTACTTGTTTTGTGTATATAATCCTCGGTAGTATTGGTATATGTCTGTTTCCTACTTGTTTTGTGTATATAATCCTCGGTAGTATTGGTATATGTCTGTTTCCTACTTGTTTTGTGTATATAATCCTCGGTAGTATTGGTATATGTCTGTTTCCTACTTGTTTTGTGTATATAATCCTCGGTAGTATTGGTATATGTCTGTTTCCTACTTGTTTTGTGTATATAATCCTCGGTAGTATTTGTATATGTCTGTTTCCTACTTGTTTTGTGTATATAATCCTCGGTAGTATTGGTATATGTCTGTTTCCTACTTGTTTTGTGTATATAATCCTCGGTAGTATTGGTATATGTCTGTTTCCTGGTGTAGCATTTTTATATATTTCTAATTGTTTAAGTTTTAGATGCGGTTTAGCAAATGACTTGACCCAAATACGATACTTTTTGTCTTGATATATTTAGAACTAGCTTATTACTAACCACCCATTCTAAAAGTGACTGCAGCTCTTTAAGTGTTGCAGTGCTTTCACTTGCTGTGGTAGCTGACGTGTATAACGTTGAGCCATCAGTGTACATAGACACACAGGCTTTACTCAATGCTGCTGTTGGTCATTAGTAAAAATGTAAATGTATGCAAGTCAGAATTAGTTTTTCATTGTTTGATTTAATTTCCATGACATTATTTTAATATATATAAACTGAAAATGTATAGCTGCAAAGCTACTACAAGAGTTTTCTTGGAGGACATACAGAATGGTAGAAATGACATTCTTCTCCCCAGTACACAAAAGGCCAGTTCGTGTCTTATCATAATAGTTCACTGTATTTTGATGACAACCGTATGGCCTGCAAATCCCTTTCACCTTCAACTCCACATCCAAGGACAAGAGGGTGACGTCACAGTCACCTAAGCTGGAAACACTGACCCTCCACTCCCAAGTTGAGACGTTTCTGAAATGTCATATCATAAATGATTTACATCAAGCCTGGGGCCTTTTTCCCTGAGGACGAGCTGGAGAGGGAGACAGAGAAAGAGAGAGTGAGTGTGGTAGTATTGACAGAGGAGAGGTCAATGGGAGTGGTCACTGTGGAGGCGACATAAACTGTGTCCCAAATGACACCCTATGGGCAGAAGTAGTGCACTACTTAGAGAATAAAGTGCCTTTTGGTATGCAGGCACAGTCTTAGGAAACAACATGAGAGACATGGTGAGAGACAGACAGACAGGGTGAGAGACACAGACAGGGTGAGAGACACAGACAGGGTGAGAGACACAGACGGGGTGAGAGACACAGACGGGGTGAGAGACACAGACGGGGTGAGAGACAGACAGACGGGGTGAGAGACAGACAGACGGGGTGAGAGACAGACAGACGGGGTGAGAGACAGACAGACGGGGTGAGAGACAGACAGACGGGGTGAGAGACAGACAGACGGGGTGAGAGACAGACAGACGGGGTGAGAGACAGACAGACGGGGTGAGAGACAGACAGACGGGGTGAGAGACAGACAGACGGGGTGAGAGACAGACAGACGGGGTGAGAGACAGACAGACGGGGTGAGAGACAGACAGACGGGGTGAGAGACAGACAGACGGGGTGAGAGACAGACAGACGGGGTGAGAGACAGACAGACGGGGTGAGAGACAGACAGACGGGGTGAGAGACAGACAGACGGGGTGAGAGACAGACAGACGGGGTGAGAGACAGACAGACGGGGTGAGAGACAGACAGACGGGGTGAGAGACAGACAGACGGGGTGAGAGACAGACAGACGGGGTGAGAGACAGACAGACGGGGTGAGAGACAGACAGACGGGGTGAGAGACAGACAGACGGGGTGAGAGACAGACAGACGGGGTGAGAGACAGACAGACGGGGTGAGAGACAGACAGACGGGGTGAGAGACAGACAGACGGGGTGAGAGACAGACAGACGGGGTGAGAGACAGACAGACGGGGTGAGAGACAGACAGACGGGGTGAGAGACAGACAGACGGGGTGAGAGACAGACAGACGGGGTGAGAGACAGACAGACGGGGTGAGAGACAGACAGACGGGGTGAGAGACAGACAGACGGGGTGAGAGACAGACAGACGGGGTGAGAGACAGACAGACGGGGTGAGAGACAGACAGACGGGGTGAGAGACAGACAGACAGACGGGGTGAGAGACAGACAGACAGACGGGGTGAGAGACAGACAGACAGACGGGGTGAGAGACAGACAGACAGACGGGGTGAGAGACAGACAGACAGACGGGGTGAGAGACAGACAGACAGACGGGGTGAGAGACAGACAGACAGACGGGGTGAGAGACAGACAGACAGACGGGGTGAGAGACAGACAGACAGACGGGGTGAGAGACAGACAGACAGACGGGGTGAGAGACAGACAGACAGACGGGGTGAGAGACAGACAGACAGACGGGGTGAGAGACAGACAGACAGACGGGGTGAGAGACAGACAGACAGACGGGGTGAGAGACAGACAGACAGACGGGGTGAGAGACAGACAGACAGACGGGGTGAGAGACAGACAGACAGACGGGGTGAGAGACAGACGGGGTGAGAGACAGACGGGGTGAGAGACAGACGGGGTGAGAGACAGACGGGGTGAGAGACAGACGGGGTGAGAGACAGACGGGGTGAGAGACAGACGGGGTGAGAGACAGACGGGGTGAGAGACAGACGGGGTGAGAGACAGACGGGGTGAGAGACAGACGGGGTGAGAGACAGACGGGGTGAGAGACAGACGGGGTGAGAGACAGACGGGGTGAGAGACAGACGGGGTGAGAGACAGACGGGGTGAGAGACAGACGGGGTGAGAGACAGACAGAGAGTGTGAGAGACAGACAGAGAGTGTGAGAGACAGACAGAGAGTGTGAGAGACAGACAGAGAGTGTGAGAGACAGACAGAGAGTGTGAGAGACAGACAGAGAGTGTGAGAGACAGGCAGACAGACAGACAGACAGACGGGGTGAGAGACAGACAGACGGGGTGAGAGACAGACAGACGGGGTGAGAGACAGACAGACGGGGTGAGAGACAGACAGACGGGGTGAGAGACAGACAGACGGGGTGAGAGACAGACAGACGGGGTGAGAGACAGACAGACGGGGTGAGAGACAGACAGACGGGGTGAGAGACAGACAGGCGGGGTGAGAGACAGACAGGCGGGGTGAGAGACAGACAGGCGGGGTGAGAGACAGACGGGGTGAGAGACAGACAGACAGACAGACAGACGGGGTGAGAGACAGACAGACAGACAGACAGACGGGGTGAGAGACAGACAGACAGACAGACAGACGGGGTGAGAGACAGACAGACAGACAGACAGACGGGGTGAGAGACAGACAGACAGACAGACAGACGGGGTGAGAGACAGACAGACAGACAGACAGACGGGGTGAGAGACAGACAGACAGACAGACAGACGGGGTGAGAGACAGACAGACAGACAGACAGACGGGGTGAGAGACAGACAGACAGACAGACAGACGGGGTGAGAGACAGACAGACAGACAGACAGACGGGGTGAGAGACAGACAGACAGACGGGGTGAGAGACAGACAGACGGGGTGTTTGATGATTTGATTCTTCAACTGTTTGGCATTGCTCTGTCTATATGGGCCTATGCTAAATCTTTATTGTTTTAATTTAAAAAAAATATTTGACCTTTATTTAACCAGGTAGGCCAGTTGAGCAAGTTCTCATTTACAACTGCGACCTGGCCAAGATAAAGCAAAGCAGTGCGACAAAAAAACAACACAGAGTTACGCATGGGATAAGCAAACATACAGTCAATAACACAATAGAAAAATCTATGTACAGAGTGTGCAAATGTGGTAAGATTAAGGAGGTAAGGCAATAAATAGGCCATAGAGGTTGAAATAATTACATTTGAGCATTAACACTGGAATGATAGATGTGGAGATGATGACGTGCAACTAGAGATACTACAGTGCAAAGAGCAAAAAAATATATAACAATATGGTGATGAGGTAGTTGGGTGTGCTATTTACAGATCGGCTGTGTACAGGTACAGTGATCGGTAAGCTGCTCTGACAGCTGATGCTTAAAGTCAGTGAGGGAGATTAAAGATGCTTAATGTGAGCCTGGAAGGAGAGTTTACAGTCTAACCAGACACCTAGGTATTTGTAGTTGTCCACATATTCTAGGTCAGAACCGTCCAAAGAAGTGATGCTAGGCAGGTGGGCGGGTGTGGGCAGCAATCGGTTGAAGAGCATGCATTTAGTTTTACTAGCATTTAAAAGCAGTTGGAGGCCACGGAAGGAGTGTTGTATGGCATTGAAGCTCGTTTGGAGGTTAGTTAGCAGTGTCCAAAGAAGGGCCAGATGTATACAGAATGGTGTCGTCTGCGTAGAGGTGGAACAGAGAATCACCAGCAGCAAGAGTGACATCATTGATATATACAGAGAAAAGAGTCGGCCCGAGAATTGAACCCTGTGGCAGCCCCATAGAGACTGCCAGAGGTCCGGAAAACAGGCCCTCCGATTTGACACACTGAACTCTGTCTGAGAAGTAGTTGGTGAACCAGGCGGGGCAGTCATTTGTGAAACCAAGGCTATTGAGTCTGCCGATAACAATGCAGTGATTGACAGAGTTGAAAGCCTTGGCCAGATTGATGAAAAGGACTGCACAGTACTGTATTTTATCGATGGCGGTTATGATGTTGTTTAGGACCTTGAGCGTGGCTGAGGTGCACCCATGACCAGCTCTGAAACCAGATTGCATAGTGGAGAAGGTACGGTGGGATTCGAAATGGTCGGTGATCTGTTTGTTAACTTGGCTTTCGTAGACCTTAGAAAGGCAGGGTAGGATAGATATAGGTCTATAACAGTTTGGGTCTAGAGTGTCTCTCCTTTTTAAGAGGGGGATGACCGCAGCTGCTTTACAATCTATGGGAATCTCAGACGATACGAAAGAGAGGTTGAACAGGCTAGTAATAGGGGTTGCAACAATTTTGGCGGATAATTTTAGAAAGAGAGGGTCCAGATTGTCTAACTCAGCTGATTTGTAGGGATCCAGATTTTGCAACTCTTTCAGAACATCAGCTATCTGGATTTGGGTGAAGGAGAAGCGCGGGGGGCTTGAGCAAGTTGCTGCGGGGGTGCAGAGCTGTTGGCCGCGGTAGGGGTAGCCAGGTGGAAAGCATGGCCAGCCGTAGAGAAATGCTTATTGAAGTTCTCGATTATCGTAGATTTATCGGTGGTGACAGTGTTACCTAGCCTCAGTGTAGTGGGCAGCTGGGAGTAGGTGCTCTTATTCTCCATGAACTTTACGGCCCCAAAACTTTTTGGAATTAGTGCTACAGTCCGATCTAAAGGTGAAGACCGCTAGCCGTGGCTAACATTGACTACTAGCTAGTAGCTAACGTAAACTCACCCCATTCCGTACAAATGTGCGCAACCGCAACATTCAAACGAGGCTACAAAGAAAACTAATGGGACTGTAGCGACTGTGTTGACTTAAAGATCTGGTGTGAACTACGTTTCTATTCAAGCGTTGATCAACATGGTAATGGCTCTATAGTACTAGAGAAAAGTTTTAAAAAACGGACCCTCCGTTACACCGTGACGTGTCATGTCGTAACGTACAGCACGCATAATGCAACTATTTCTGTCTTACGATCAATCTCCACCAGGTGTAGCACTTCTCTCATCGATTAAAAACAAGAAATGGACAGTGACGGGGGTAAGGGGGGATACCTAGTCATTTTTTGCGTCATCATTGCATGCGATCATCATTCTCAAAGCCGCTGTTTACTTCTAAGATAATTTTAGCACCACCCTAAAATTTGACACAAACCTTCAAATAGGTATGTAATGACACGTTATATAAACTCTTTATAGTGTTTTATTTACATTTTAGAGGCGATAAGGTGATAAGTTGGACAGATCGAGTGAAAAAAAGCAATTTTCCCACACAACATCTCTCCTCATTATCACGCATTAGTGATAATGGGAATTAAAATAAGGGGAATTGTACAGACCAAGGCGATGTACGAGTTTACGTGAGTTTACGTTAGTTAGCTGGTTAGCTCCTAATGGAGGTTCCAGTTACAAAGTATAAAAATAGCAGATCCGTACCACATTGGATGAGACAGGTGGCAGGAAAGTATATTTAGATCGTAGGTGGAAAGTGAGATAAAAAATATAGACGAAAAAAAACGACTAAACCGACCATTTTTCATGGGACAAGACAAGCACACGTCCGACTGCTACGCCATCTTGGATCGACTCGATTCTATTCTACGGAGTCATTTACTTTATGTTCATATTCTTATATTTTCTTATTGTTGTAAAGAAGGACCCTGCAAGTAAGCATTTCATTGGACGATGTATACCATGCGTATTCCGTACATAGGACTAATAAAAGTTGAAACTTAAACTGGCTTGAGTCAATCATCACTGTTGTTAGGTCGTCTTTCTGGTAGTGTTCACTACCTGCACTTTAATGGCGATGTGAGGGCTTCCTGTTCAGGTGTAGCATTGCTGTCTGTTCCTCACTATATCCTGGGCCCTCCTCTGTGTCCTACAGGAGCAGTATGTGTTCATCCACGACGCCATCTTGGAGGCGTGTCTGTGCGGGGACACCACCGTCCCAGCCAACCAGCTACGATCGGTCTACTATGACATGAACCGCCTGGACCCCCAGACTAACTCCAGCCAGATCAAAGAGGAGTTCAGGGTATGTGGCTTGGGTCTGCGTGTGTGCATTGTTCATCATACGTGGATATGTGGTATATTAGTGTCCATACATGGACTTCACTCATATCCAATTGTGTCTTGGAGTGCTCATATCCCTCCTCCCTCCAGACTCTGAACATGGTGACTCCTACGTTGCGTGTGGAGGACTGCAGCATCGCCCTGCTCCCCAGGAACCACGAGAAGAACCGCTGCATGGACGTCCTCCCGCCAGACCGCTGTCTGCCCTTCCTCATCACCATCGACGGAGAGAGTTCCAACTACATTAACGCTGCCCTCATGGACGTACGTGTCACACACACACGCACACACACAGGAACACACACACAGGAACACACACACACACACCCAGGAACAAAGACACGCATACATGAACTTGAGGACACTCGCTCGTAACTTTTTTAAATTACTTACAATGTCAGTCCGTGTGTAAGTCATTAGATGTAAATGTACTGCTGGAAAGTTAATACTAAAACTGTTATTTTTTATCCTTGTGGTGAAATATAATCATGTAGATTGTTCAGTGTTCAGTCAGTACTCTACATATAGGGCAGATTTGCCACACACACAGAGTGAGACGCGCACGCACAGAGTGAGACGCGCACGCACAGAGTGAGACGCGCACGCACAGAGTGAGACGCGCACGCACAGAGTGAGACGCGCACGCACAGAGTGAGACGCGCACGCACAGAGTGAGACGCGCACGCACAGAGTGAGACGCGCACGCACAGAGTGAGACGCGCACGCACAGAGTGAGACGCGCACGCACAGAGTGAGACGTGGACGCGGGCCAGAGGAAGGAACAGAGAGAGAGAGAGAGAGGGCCAGAGGGAGGAACAGAGAGAGAGAGAGAGAAGGGCCAGAGGGAGGAACAGAGAGAGAGAGAGGGCCAGAGGGAGGAACAGAGAGAGAGAGAGGGCCAGAGGGAGGAACAGAGAGAGAGAGGGCCAGAGGGAGGAACAGAGAGAGAGAGGGCCAGAGGGAGGAACAGAGAGAGAGAGAGAGAGGGCCAGAGGGAGGAACAGAGAGAGAGGGCCAGAGGGAGGAACAGAGAGAGAGAGGGAGAGAGAGAGGACCAGAGGGAGCAACAGAGAGAGAGAGGGAGAGAGAGAGAGAGAGAGAGAGAGAGGACCAGAGGGAGGAACAGAGAGAGAGAGAGGGCCAGAGGGAGGTACAGAGAGAGAGAGAGAGGGCCAGAGGGAGGTACAGAGAGAGAGAGAGGGCCAGAGGGAGGTACAGAGAGAGAGAGAGGGCCAGAGGGAGGTACAGAGAGAGAGGGAGGTACAGAGAGAGAGAGAGAGAGAGAGAGAGAGAGAGAGAGAGAGAGAGAGAGAGAGAGAGAGAGAGAGAGGGCCAGAGGGAGGAACAGAGAGAGAGAGAGGGCCAGAGGGAGGAACAGAGAGAGAGGGAGAGAGAGAGAGAGGGGGGAACAGAGAGAGAGAGAGAGAGGAACAGAGAGAGAGAGAGAGGACCAGAGGGAGGAACAGAGAGAGAGAGAGAGAGAGGACCAGAGAGAGAGAGAGAGAGAGGGCAAGAGGGAGGAACAGAGCGAGAGAGAGGGAGGAACAGAGCGAGAGAGAGGGAGGAACAGAGCGAGAGAGAGGGAGGAACAGAGAGAGAGAGAGAGAGAGAGAGGGAGGAACAGAGGGAGATCAGATTTGGTAACTCAGCAGTCTTGGGGCTTCCTGTGGTTAATAGCTGGTGGGTAAATTGCCCATCCATCTCTATAATAATCACCCCACGTTCCTTAGCCAGCCATTTTCCAGTCATGCCAAACTTAAACAGTAAGGGGACTGTCAGCATATCATGTTGATGAATGTCTTTTGCTTTTTCTGTGTGCTTCCACCAACAATTATGTCCTTATTGAAAATGATTAAAAACAGATGGCTTTGGATTGATTCGTCCCATCGTCATGGAAATAACCTAACCAAAACAATTGCACTGTGTTTTTTTTTGTCGAACACAGCAATATGACTGTTTCGATTGGTTTAATGGAAATAAAGTGTCATCAATTATACTCATTAGTAATCATAGCAGCAGATATGGATTTGCTATGTGGTAGCGGAATGAATTTATAATGCACAAAGATATCTGGAACGAATGAACTACGTTTCCTGTTCATGACTCCTTAAGAACAGACATAGTATCGTGAACTAGAGATTTGACCTCATTATGACCCCAAGAGTCTGACGACGTGTCCGTTATCTTTGGAACGTTTATTTAGAATACTACTGTTCTAGTAGACATAGTAGACGGACTTCCTCCTCTTCCTCCACAGAGCTACAAGCAGCCGTCAGCTTTCATCGTTACCCAGCACCCCTTGCCCAACACGGTCAAAGACTTCTGGAGGCTGGCGCTAGACTACCACTGCACCTCCATAGTGATGCTCAACGACGTAGACCCAGCACAGGTAAGAGAGGCCTGTAAACCCTGCCAACATTTACCATACCATCAAACACAGACCTTCCGGATTTGGAGGTCTATAAAAACATATGTTTATCATTTAATCAAGTGCATGAGGACAATGGTTTTGGTCAACTACCAAAAGTCCAGGGGCCCTATCCTCCCATAGAAAAGAGAACAGACCAGTGTATGGTTAGATAAACCCATAAAGAGGAGGGGAAGGGGTCTGCCTCAAACTGACTCTGGGTCTGCCTCAAACTGACTCTGGGTCTGCCTCAAACTGACTCTGGGTCTGCCTCAAACTGACTCTGGGCCTGCCTCAAACTGACTCTGGGCGTTCAGGCCTAGGATCACAGAATGCTGTGTAGCAGCTTTTCCTTGCAGCACCGCCCCCATGGCTGGCTACAGTAGCCTCTCGTACCCGTTTCTGACTGTAGCCAGGCAAACGGGGTACACTGCTATGGTGGAATGCCCTGGTTTGTGTCATTGTGGATTAGGCTCAATAGAGAGTGTTTCACTCTTAATACGGAATCCATTTTAGGAAGTCCCTAGTAGTCAGTGACATGCTCACTTGTTAGCATTAGCAATTCTCACTTCTCACCTCAAAAGTGTTTGTTCCTCAATCCTTAAACAATGCGACTTCGTCTCTCAGATAGAACGCCTCAGTTGTCATTGCTCAAAGCGAAGGTGTCGATTGTCAGCCACTTCTCAGTTTATTTAAATGTCTCATTTTAAATGTGTATGAAATAAGTGTGTGTGTGTTTGTGTGCAGCTGTGTCCCCAGTACTGGCCGGAGAACGGCGTGCACCGCCACGGGCCCATCCAGGTGGAGTTTGTGTCAGCTGATCTGGAGGAGGACATCATCAGCAGGATATTCCGTATCTACAATGCCGCACGGGTAAGAGACAGAACACACACACTCCCTCCCACTCGCACACGCAGTCATTCTAACATGTCCATATCTCTCTCTCCAGCCGCAGGACGGGTACCGTATGGTGCAGCAGTTCCAGTTCCTGGGCTGGCCCATGTACCGGGATACCCCCGTCTCCAAGCGCTCCTTCCTCAAGCTCATCCGCCAGGTGGACAAGTGGCAGGAGGAGTATGACGGAGGAGAGGGACGTACCGTGGTGCACTGTCTGTAAGTACGGTTGCAAAGGGAGGGTAAATAACTGGAAACTTTCTAATCATCTCTGGCTCTCTGTTGCCTTATAACATGTCAAATATATTCATTTATTCAATAAAATTATTTTAAAATAGAATGACAAAGCTGTGAAACATCATCCTAAATATTAACCATTAACTTAGTGAATACCGTTGGTGTTTAATATGAGGATGTCAGCATGAAATATATATTTTTTTAATTGTTTACACACTTGTATTTATTTCACTATGTCGATATGTATTTGTCAATGTTTTGCCATTGAACTGGTTGTAGTAGGAAGAGTTGCAGAGTTAATTGAAAATAATGCTGTTGTTGATTAGATGCTTTTTCATTAATTAGGCTATTTAGTCACATAAATACTATAAATAATACAAATTTAAAAAGTTATTCAAGTAAGTTGAAATAAAATGCCATAGATTTTCTGTTAATTACCAAAATTACTGAAGATCCCAGTAACTTTTGTAAATTACTGGTAGCTTTGCAGCCCTATCTGGAAGTACCTACCGGTCATGACCCTACACCTAGTGGACGGTAGACCTTAAACCTAGCTCTGTACTTCCTGAATGGGTGGAAAGAGAAGGGAATCTTCGGTATTTGATATAACAATCAGAGGGGTAATTTTGGTCCAACATGGCTCCCAAAATGCCACCGGGGTCACAGTAACACTGGACCACTCCGGTGGGACAGTGTGAAATGTCACGGTCATCCTCTAATGGTGATCAATTACACTCTGGCCATCGGGATGTAGCCCTGCGTCTCTTCATCCTGCCTTCTGACACCTGTAAGGGTGACATACTGAAGACAACATTCAGTGCTCACACAAACATTGTCTGCCATCATAATGAACCATAATGAGCAGAACACCATTTAAAGGCCCACTTCCTAATTCAAAACAACAAGACAACAGCTTCTTGTTTTGCTGTAAAGCTAAGGAATAGGGCGGAAGTATAGCACATTTTCCCCCAACATCAGACACCCCCTAACTTCGGACACTCTCTAGCGGTTAGAGGATTAAATCACCTCCAGCTCAACATTTAAATGGACTGGAAAACAACGGTACGTTTTGCGACTAAAGACACCTTTCTAGCTAGCTGACCACCGATATTCACTGCAGTTTATGTAAGTTAAGTTAGGTTTTGAGAGTTTTCAAAAAAACGAATATATATATATACACATGTTGTGGGACACACTGTATATTGTAAAATTCGACTGCGCGACAGACCACACATCATTTAATATCCAACTTTTTACCTCTGAAAAATAGCTAATGGATTTCAGGCAAGTAATAATCTTTTTACCGGAAGGCTAGCTAGTGAACTATCTAGTAAACACTTCGTGTACAAGGTTGGTGTCTCTTTTTTGAACAAAATTAAACAAATATATCTTGTAATTGAACAAAATAGGAAGGTGGCCAATAACTGGGGACCGTATGCCGATTAATATGGGACGTATTGTGGGGGGTAAACCACTTATCAAAAAGCTGATAGTAGTATTTGTACTGAAATGTCAAACATGCTAATTGCTAACCCGTTAGCTAACATTTTTATGGCACCAATAATCACAAAACATTGATGGCTTGATCACAAGAACACTGTTGAAGGTAATATATTTCTTAACTTTTACCGCCTCAGAAACCCGGATCCGGGATCACCCCCCACCGCCCCCCCCCCCCCCCCCCCCCCCCCCCCACACTGATTAGCATCACTAGCATAGCGTCACATTTAAATAGTAGCATCTAAATATCATTAAATCACAAGTCCAAGACACCAAATGAAAGATACAGATCTTGTGAATAAAGTCAACATTTCAGATTTTTAAAATGTTTTACAGGGAAGACAAAATATGTAAATCTATTAGCTAATCATGTTAGCAAAAGACACAATTTTTCTTTGTCCACCATTTTTTGTCAACACCAGTAGCTATCACCAATTCGGCTAAACTAAGATATTGATAGCCACTAACCAAGAAAAAACCTCATCAGATGACAGTCTGATAACATATTTATGGTATAGGATAGGTTTTGTTAGAAAAATTTGCATATTTCAGGTATAAATCATAGTTTGCCATTGCAGCCAGCATCACAAATCTCACCAAAGCTCCTAGAATTACTACACAGAGCAACGTGTATTACCAATTTACTCATCATAAAACATTTCTTAAAAATACACAGCACATAGCAATGGAAAGACACAGATCTTGTGAATTCAGACAACATTTCAGATTTTCTAAGTGTTTTACGGCGAAAACACAATGAATCGTTATATTAGCATACCACATATGCAAACGTTACCAGAGCATTGATTCTAGCCAAAGAGAGCGATAACTCAACATCGCCAAAATATATAAATTTTTTCACTAACCTTCTCAGAATTCTTCAGATGACACTCCTGTAACATCATATTACACAATCCATATAGAGTTTGATCGAAAATGTGCATATTTAGCGGCACAAATCGTGCTTACACAATGGAAATAGTGTTCAACTACTCAAGCAATCTGCCCGGCGCCATTTTGAAAATACAAATATTTTTATCAAAAACTATTCATAAACTTGACTAAAAAAATACAGGTTGGACATGAAATGAAAGATGTATTAGTTATTAATGCAACCGCAGAGTTAGATTTTTAAAATTAAAGTTACTAGACATACAGTGTGCGTTACAGCCAGACTAGTGCCGCAATAACGGCGTCACTATTCACCATTATTGAGTTTACATTTTTCCACATAAAAACGGAACAACATCATAAATAGCTCTTACTTTTCGACGAGCTTCCATCAGAATCTTGCCATGGTGGTTCTTTGTCCAAAAGAATCGTTGCTTGGTTGTAAAACGTTGCATTCAACTTCTGATATAGCAGCTAACAGTAGCTAGCCATAGCTATTTTGCCCCAACGTGTCCAAATCCTCAAGGCGCAATACTGAGGAAATTCCGAAAAAATAGCAATATACTCGCATAATCTGATATAACTCGGTTTAAAATAGCTTCGTTATGATGCTTCTAACACCTATGTCTAATTAAATTACAGATGGATACATCTAACGTTTAAAATTGAGCGTTTGAAAATAGCATCCTGAGGTCCACTTCGCGCAATGTTCAGCGTCGAAAGGAAGGCTCCTCTCGCTCCTTGGCCTTTTATAACCTCTGAGAGCTACGCAGCAAGCCCATTCCACTTCTCATTAGTTACTGACATCCAGGGGAAGGCGGGTGCAGTTCATGTCGTTCCATAGGATATACACAGACTTTTAAAACTGAACTGAAACCAGAGCTTCGCTCTCAGACCATCGCAGTACCTGTCATGGATTTCGCTGTAGAAAGAGTTCTGGGTCACCCACAGACAAAATTCCAACGGCTATAGAAACTAGAGAGTGTTTTCTATCCAATAGAATTAATAATATGCATATTGTACGATCAAGGATTGAGCACGAGGCAGTTTAATTTGGCGACACCCAGAAATAAAAAATGCTAACTGCGCCACCTATTGACAAAAGGTTAAACGCTGTTGAATATGCCGATAATACGGGGTGCTACGCGCGCGTGTGTGTGTGTGTGTGTATATATACACTGCTCCAAAAAATAAAGGGAACACTTAAACAACACAATGTAACTCCAAGTCAATCACACTTCTGTGAAATCAAACTGTCCACTTAGGAAGCAACACTGATTGACAATAAATTTCACATGCTGTTGTGCAAATGGGATAGACAAAAGGTGGAAATTATAGGCAATTAGCAAGACACCCCCAATAAAGGAGTGTGGAAATGGTGGTGACCACAGACCACATCTCAGTTCCTATGCTTCCTGGCTGATGTTTTGGTCACTTTTGAATGCTGGCGGTGCTCTCACTCTAGTGGTAGCATGAGACGGAGTCTACAACCCACACAAGTGGCTCAGGTAGTGCAGCTCATCCAGGATGGCACATCAATGCGAGCTGTGGCAAGAAGGTTTGCTGTGTCTGTCAGCGTAGTGTCCAGAGCATGGAGGCGCTACCAGGAGACAAGCCAGTACATCAGGAGACGTGGAGGAGGCCGTAGGAGGGCAAAAACCCATCAGCAGGACCGCTACCTCCGCCTTTGTGCAAGGAGGAGCACTGCCAAAGCCCTGCAAAATGACCTCCAGCAGGCCACAAATGTGCATAAAACTATAGTTTTGATAAGTTGGTTAGGACATATACTTTGTGCATGATGCAAGTAATTTTTCCAACAATTGTTTACAGGCAGATTAATTCACTTATAATTCACTGTATCACAATTCGTGGGTCAGAAGTTTACATACACTAAGTTGACTGTGCCTTTAAACAGTTCAGGAAATTCCAGAAAATGATGTCATGGCTTTAGAAGATTCTGATAGGCTAATTGACATAATTTGAGTCAATTGGAGGTGTACCTGTGGATGTATTTCAAGGCCTATCTTTAAACTCAGTACCTCTTTGCTTGACATCATGGGAAAATCAAAAGAAGTCAGGCAAGACCTCAGAAAACAAATTGTAGATATCCACAAGTCTGGTTCATCCTTGGGAGCAATTTCCAAATGCCTTAAGGTACCACGTTCATCTGTACAAACAATAGTATGCAAGTATAAACACCATGGGACCTGGCAGCCGTCATACCGCTCAGGAAGGAGACGCGTTCTGTCTCCTAGAGATGAACGTATTTTGGTACGAAAAGTGCAAATCAATCCCAGAACAACAGCAAAGGACCTTGTGAAGATGCTGGAGGAAACAGGTACAAAATTATCTATTTCCACAGTAAAACAAGTCCTATATCGACATAGCCTGAAAGGCCACTAAGCAAGGAAGAAGCCACTGCTCCAAAACCTCCATAAAAAACCCAGACTACGGATTACAACTGCACATGGGGACAAAGATCGTACTTTTTGGAGAAATGTCCTCTGATCTGATGAAACAAAAATGGAACTGCTTGGCCATAAAGACCATCGTTGTGTTAGGAGGAAAAAGGGGGAGGCTTGCAAGCTAAAGAACACCATCCCAACCGTGAAGCGCGGGGGTGGCAGCATCATGTTGTAGGGGTGCTTTTCTGCACGAGGGACTGGTGAACTTCACAAAATAGATGGCATCATGAAAATGACTCTAAGCATACTTCCAAAGTTGTGGCAAAATCGCTTAAGGACAACAAATTCAAGGTATTGGAGTGGCCATCAGAAAGCCCTGACCTCAATCCTATAGAATATTTGTGGGCAGAACTGAAAAAGCATGTGCGAGCAAGGAGGCCAACGAACCTGACTCAGTTACACCAGCTCTGTCAGGAGGAATGGGCTGAAACTCACCCAACTTACTGTGGGAAGCTTGTGGAAGGCTACCTGAAACGTTTGACCCAAGTTAAACAATTTAAAGGCAATGCTACCAAATACTAATTGAATGTATGTAAACATCTGACCCACTGGGAATGTGATGAAATAAATAAAAGCTGAATTAAATCACTCTCTACTATTATACTGACATTTCACATTCTTCAAATAAAGTGGTGATCCTAACTAACCTAAGACAGGACTTTTTTTTACTGAGGATTAGATCTCAGGAATTGTGAAAAACTGAGTTTCAATGTATTTGGCTAAGGTGTATGTAAACTTCCAACTTCAACTGTATTTAATTCAAAATGATCAAAAATCGCTATCTATTTCTATTTGACCCATTTAGTCTGGCCCAAGCCAACTTTTTTAACCAGACAAATCGGTGTGATATCACGGTGTGAATGTAAATGTGCAATCCAAATCAGGTGATCTCCACTTACTAAATAGAAGAAATACAGGAGAGAGGCTGATCTGAATTACAAGAGGGAATCACATCACATGAGCTTGTGGTTCCCGATGCTGCCCAGATGTAGCTTTTAATGCCCCGGTGGGAGAGGCCTCTGGGTGGGCCTCTGCCTCAGCTCAATCTGCCCTTCCTTATCTTCAGCAACCCCACTTTACTCAGAGAAATGGGGGGATGAGGAGGGGCGAGATAGAGGAGGGGGAGAGAAGAGGCCCCAGTTGGGTGGGAAATGAGATATGAAAGTAGAGGGAAGGAGGACGACAGGGTGGTTGTTGATGTAGTCTGTGATTGGTGCTCTTTAACAGGTTTACCGGTCCGTTCTGTAAGCCAGAGAATCCAGGAGAAAAACACATACGTGACTTATTGTTAGTCTCTGGAGAGATTCCAATCGCCCGACCAGAGAGCCCGACACACACACACACACACACACATATAGTCACACACAGGCGCAGACACACATACACACACAAGATGCAGACACACAAGCGCCGAAACACACTAACTAGAGACAAACAGCCCACACAACACACACGTTCAACAAAGGTCAGAAAGAGAACACTGTCCATCTGCCTGACCTGACGGTCTATTACCCCCGTATAGTGTACTATATCGGAAATAGGGACCAAACATTCCCCGGAATAATGAGTAAGGCCAGAGGAATGTGGAGGTTGACAGAGGTTAACTCCTGAGTTGAGAGAGGAGAAGTAAACAGGTTTATTCGTAAGAGAGAGTGGGGTAAGTTGAGCCAAGGCAGTAAATTGAGCCACCCAAGTTGAGCCAAGGCCTGTACGCTGAGCCACCCTTGTTTCTAGGAAACCAAACACAAATGGAATAATTTGACCAAATATTTAGGTAGAGGTCATCATTTCATGGAGTCTGTGAAGGAAGAAAAAATGGAAAGCAAGTTAGATCCAAAAAACTGATTTTCACCTGGTCAAACTAGTTTGTGTTAGAGGTTTCATGATGCTTGTATCTACACCAAAGTAGATCATTTAAAGATTGTTCATTACATCAGTTGGGGTCTCTCTAAGCTTCAATATGAGGTCCTAAACCAAGCATGAACGTGCATCCTTGTAGATGTGTGGGCTAATATAGTCAAAATGTTTGCCTTGGGGTAAGTTGAGCCAATGGAAACATTTTCTTCATAGCTGTAATGCAAGGCATTATCACTGGGATATGAGGTAACAACAGGGCCTATATTAAGTGTTAAGTTGGTACAAATTATTTTTTAGGTTTTAAAAGGATTTTGTCAGTCAGATGTCTCTGGATCCAGTATGAAGGAAGTTCGACGTAGTTTCGTGAGCCCATGCTAACTAGCGTTAGTGCAACGACTGGAAGTCTATGGTATCTACTAGCAGTTACCATAGACTTCCAATCATTGCGCTAACGCTAGTTAGCATCTTCCTTCAAACAGCACGCAGAGACATACAATTTTATTCGCAAGTTCATTTGACTCTGGGGAAATAGATGGATGGCTTCGTTGCCAAAATCCTGACATATCCATCTGAGACTGTGTTTAAAGATGCTTAAAAAATGAAAACAAAACAGCGATTAGGTTTGTGTTGAATTGTATTTGGGAAATAATAAGATAAACCATTCAGTGTAGACATTTGTAGGTTGCTTAACTTGCCCTGTCCCTCAGCTCAACTTACTCCATACCCGGAGGGGTAAGTTGTGCTGACACCACTTTTTTTGGACAAGCTATGTTTTGAAAACTGTGATGTTTAAATGAATTGTGACTATTCCCAGGGATACACAACATCCTCAAATACAGTATATGTAGTTGTCTTTGTCAGAAAGAATACTATATTTCCCTTGACGGAGTGATTCTGAATGGAAAAATGGCTCAACTTACCCTACTCTCCCCTACACTGAACTCAAACTGCTTCCACTTGTGACACTTTGGGACTTTCCTTTTGCAACTCTTAAAAGCTCTTTGGCTTTTAAGAGTTGTAAAGTTGACCATTTGGAGTGCTTCTGAGGAAGAGCACTAACTACTTAGCGAGCCAGCTGTATGTTCCACACAGGGGTGAAAGTAGAATGAATTTCTTCCCAGTACGGGACCTATGCACCAAAACATTTGATGGGCCTAATCATAGAATTACATATAGAATCCCTATTAATTCAATAGGATCTCTGTGGTTCTAGTCATAAAGATTATTCATTTAACTATTACCATTTATTGTTGCATAAACACAACCTGTCATGTTTTCATCTGATTTGTCAAACAATCACTTCAAAGGGCTCCTTTACTAGAATTCCCGTGCATGTTCATCCACTCTCAACATATTACCAGCCTCCAAACCGTGGTGAATGGAAAAATACCTGTTACACAAAACACTAAAGCGTAATGACATTTGTCGATTGTCATTAGGCCAGAATGTATGCATCCACTGCTGTCCGCATGCGTCTCTGTGTCGGCCACTCATCTCTGCCTTGGCAAAATGTCAGTTCTTGTCAAACCGCATCGCATTTTGGAGTGTAGGCTATAGCACCGTTTTCAAGTCCATTCGCTCATTTTCCATGCCTCTGACATGCAGTAATGATAAAAAGTGGTGTAATAGCTTACAGTTTTCTTGACATTTTGTTTTAATTATTGTGATAGGCTTCCTGTTTTACCGGTAGCGCCTTACTTTCACCCCACACACACTTGAGTATCAGTGGGTGGCCTGGCCACCTCTTGTAGTGGTGGAATGGCAGTACGGTGGCGACATCTAGAGGACAAAATCAAAACAACAAGCACAGAAAGAGATTGGGAAGTTTCAACAAGCTTTATGTCAAATATGTCATGAACCAATCACCATACAACACTGATAATGTTATTCATTCATGAAGCTTACATTTTGTCCAGGTAACACATTACTTAAAGCCGCTGTAATGTTTTAAAAATTGGACAAAGGAAACTTAATTTGGGGGTGGAAATGTTTTGCAAATCTGACAGGTTTTTATGGACTTATTAAACAATATTATGACTAGGTCTACTAGGTCTAGATCCAACCCTGTCTCTTTTTCTCTCTCTCTCTCTCAGGAATGGTGGAGGACGTAGCGGGACGTTCGGTGCAATTAGCATCGTGTGCGAAATGCTCCGGCATCAGCGTTCGGTCGATGTGTTCCACGCGGTCAAAACGCTGAGGAACAACAAACCCAACATGGTCGACTTACTGGTAAGAACCAGTGCTGATCTAGGATCAGTTCTCTCTTTTAGATCATAAGGAATAACATGAGATGGAAGGGGAGGGGCTAATCCTAGATCAGCACTCTTACACAGTTGATTTATGAATACAGACCCTTATAGTGGTTCACTGGTCATCACTACACATTCTGCAGTTACAACATGCTAATGGGGACTTATGGGACAAGTTGTGCTGCCAAAGTCAGTTGAACTTGACTCCAGACAATTGCTGTTGACATTTTAAATAAGGAGAAAATAGCACTGTGATTGTGAATCGTACAGCCATTATAATGCAGTAATTAAAGGCCAAGTCAATTCAGCCACATCTGGTCAAGTCACTGTCATTAATGTACTCTTCTTCCATTCTTTCACAGGATCAATACAAGTTCTGCTATGAGGTGGCACTGGAGTACTTGAATTCTGGTTAGCTGTGCTGAAAGCTGCTCCCCTCATCTGTCCTACCCCCTTCAAGCCCCCGCACCACAGCCCTCACAGCTTCCCTTGACACAGTCTCTTAAACCTGAGTGAATGTTGGTTACTGGAGGACAGAAATGAAGTGCTGTGTTCCGCCGGGCACGGGACAGGGTCGTGCCATCGCACCGCTACGGGTCAGGGTCGTGCCATCGCACCGATACGGATTTAAGAAGAGGGGAGAGAGGGTCTCCCCCAGTCTACTCTGAAATGGCTACGTTGACCCTGAACTTGATGAACTTTCCCCCTCGCATCTTTCATCCTTGCCCCCCAACCCCTCTCCTCTCTACTAGTCAGTGTTACTGTCCCCTCCAACCCCTCTCCTCTCCACTAGTCAGTGTTACTGTCCCCTCCAACCCCTCTCTTCTCCTCTCTACTAGACAGTGTTACTGTCCCCTCCATCCCCTCTCTTCTCCTCTCTACTAGTCAGTGTTACTGCCCCCCCCCAACCCCTCTCCTCTCCACTAGTCAGTGTTACTGTCCCCCCCAACCCCTCTCTTCTCCTCTCTACTAGACAGTGTTACTGTCCCCTCCAACCCCTCTCCTCTCCACTAGTCAGTGTTACTGTCCCCTCCCCTCTCCTCTCCACTAGTCAGTGTTACTGTCCCCTCCATCTCTTCTCCTCTCTACTAGTCAGTGTTACTGTCCCCCCAACCCCTCTCTTCTCCTCTCCACTAGTCAGTGTTACTGTCCCTTCCAACTCCTCTCCTCTCCACTAGTCAGTGTTACTGTCCCCTCCATCCCCTCTCCTTTCCTCTCTACTAGACAGTGTTACTGTCCCCTCCAACCCCTCTCCTCTCCTCTCCACTAGTCAGTGTTACTGTCCCCTCCAACCCCTCTCCTTTCCTCTCTACTAGTCAGTGTTACTGTCCCCTCCAACCACTCTCCTTTCCTCTCCACTAGTCAGTGTTACTGTCCCATCCAACTCCTCTCCTCTCCACTAGTCAGTGTTACTGTCCCCTCCATCCCCTCTCCTTTCCTCTCCACTAGTCAGTGTTACTGTCCCATCCAACTCCTCTCCTCTCCACTAGTCAGTGTTAATGTCCCCTCCAACCCCTCTCCTCTCCTCTCTACTAGACAGTGTTACTGTCCCCTCCATCCCCTCTCCTTTCCACTAGTCAGTGTTACTGTCCCCTCCATCCCCTCTCCTTTCCTCTCTACTAGACAGTGTTACTGTCCCCTCCAACCCCTCTCCTCTCCTCTCTACTAGTCAGTGTTACTGTCCCCTCCAACCCCTCTCCTTTCCTCTCTACTAGACAGTGTTACTGTCCCCTCCATCTCTTCTCCTCTCTACTAGTCAGTGTTACTGTCCCCCCCAACCCCTCTCCTCTCCTCTCCACTAGTCAGTGTTACTGTCCCCTCCAACCCCTCTCCTTTCCTCTCTACTAGACAGTGTTACTGTCCCCTCCAACCCCTCTCCTCTCCTCTCCACTAGTCAGTGTTACTGTCCGCTCCAACCCCTCCCCTCTCCTTTCCTCTCCACTAGTCAGTGTTACTGTCCCCTCCAACCACTCTCCTCTCCTCTCTACTAGTCAGTGTTACTGTTCCCTCCAACCCCTCTCCTCTCTACTAGTCAGTGTTACTGTCCCCTCCAACCCCTCTCCTCTCCTCTCTACTAGTCAGTGTTACTGTTCCCTCCAACTCCTCTCCTCTCTACTAGTCAGTGTTACTGTCCCCTCCAACCCCTCTCCTTTCCTCTCCACTAGTCAGTGTTACTGTCCCCTCCAACCACTCTCCTCTCCTCTCTACTAGTCAGTGTTACTGTTCCCTCCAACCCCTCTCCTCTCCTCTCTACTAGTCAGTGTTACTGTCCCCTCCAACCCCTCCCCTCTCCTCTCCTCTCTACTAGACAGTGTTACTGTCCCCTCCATCTCCTTTCCTCTCTACTAGTCAGTGTTACTGTCCCCTCTAACCCCTCTCCTCTCCTCTCTACTAGACAGTGTTACTGTCCCCTCGAAACCCCTCTCCTTTCCTCTCTACTAGACAGTGTTACTGTCCCCTCCAACCCCTCTCCTCTCCACTAGTCAGTGTTACTGTCCGCTCCAACCCCTCCCCTCTCCTCTCCACTAGTCAGTGTTACTGTCCCCTCCAACCCCTCTCCTTTCCTCTCCACTAGTCAGTGTTACTGTCCCCTCCAACCCCTCTCCTCTCCTCTCTACTAGACAGTGTTACTGTCCCCTCCATCTCCTTTCCGCTCTACTAGTCAGTGTTACTGTCCCCTCCAACCCCTCTCCTCTCCTCTCTACTAGACAGCACTACTGTATTTACCCTCACCCCCCCCCCCTCACTCAGAACAGCGCCTGAACAGGAGTTCACATTGATGTATTCTATTGCCCATATGTCACCATCTCCCAACCCTCTCTATTGTTTTAACAAAAAAACTCTCCTCTTGCCAGTGACTCCTGTTTATTGCTTTTTTAATGCTCATCGGATAATCTATGTAATTTCTGTTTTTGTGGGTAAATGCGACATGAGCGTAATGTTGATATGTTGGTTTTTAATCCACTTTTTTCATTTCCGTTGATATATATTTTTTTCACAATGTTTGTTAATATGGTGAAGCGGTTTGACATGTATAGCTAAAGTTGAACCGGCATTAAGAAAGAGAAATCTTAAATGTTTATGCTGCCATCGCTTTGGTTGCTATTAGTATCGTCGTGCCGGCAGGAGGGGGAAAAAGCCGTCCTGCAACGTCCACACCAAGCTTTTCGTCAGGTCAACAGATCCAAAGCTTAATTAATTGCGGTCATTATTGTTAATATTGTAAATATTTTAAGTTGGACAGACTATTTATTCATTGAGTGTTTTTGTGAAGTGACAATCATGTTTATTTGGGGTCATATTTTTTAAAACTTTCTTTTGACCTTTTTTGCATAATGTTGACCAGATGTATTGTAAGCCTTGTATTTATCTTGTATGGAAGAAAAAAACTACTCAAACTTACAAATACATACATATCTATTGATATGTGTTTTTGTGTGTTGTGCAGATTTTATTCTCATCCATTTTTAGCTAGCAGTGGCTAAAGTTTGAAGTGGCTGTTTAAAGAAATCTGAGCCATGGATTATAGTTCTCCTGGCTCATTGACTACTTTCAGAAATCTGAGCCATGGATTATAGTTCTCCTGGCTCATTGACTACTTTCAGAAATCTGAGCCATGGATTATAGTTCTCCTGGCTCATTGACTACTTTCAGAAATATGAGCCATGGATTATAGTTCTCCTGGCTCATTGACTACTTTCAGAAATCTGAGCCATGGATTATAGTTCTCCTGGCTCATAGACTACTTTCAGAAATCTGAGCAATGGATTATAGTTCTCCTGGCTCATAGACTACTTTCAGAAATCTGAGCAATGGATTATAGTTCTCCTGGCTCATAGACTACTTTCAGAAATCTGAGCCATGGATTATAGTTCTCCTGGCTCATAGACTACTTTCAGAAATCTGAGCAATGTATTATAGTTCTCCTGGCTCATAGACTACTTTCAGAAATCTGAGCCATGGATTACAGTTTTTCCTGGCTCATAGATTACTCTGAGTAATGAACATTAAATTGTAAAATACCAAAATAATCCTTTAAGGTTGAGCTTTGAGACATGCCATGGAATATGTTGATCTGATTGAATTGTTAGGTGCTATGAAATTTGCTTGTACATGTTCATAGGTGCTATGAAATTCAACGTGATTGTGATTGAAATCTATACAGAAGAGAACTAGCAGTGAAGACCATACCCTTTGTACAATGGCATAAATATATTGAGGCAAGAAACTACGAGACCCAGCATGCAACAGCATGTGATCTCGCCAAATATTTCCTCATTTAACCTCATTGGGATAACTATGGGAGAGTGTCAATAGTCAGTCCTCTCCTCGCTGGTGGCGCCCTACAGTTTCAGTGTGACGTTATATTCTGTACCAGTGAATGGAATCATTGCTATAATATGAAGTGAAGTGTACTGCAAGTATATAAGGCACCAGAAGATGGCAGCAGAGACCAGAACCTTTATAAACCCATGCAAGGTGAGATTTATGCGCCCCATGTAGTCTCGTCTGCTGCTGACTTTCTGGTTGGAACGGCTTTGTTTCGAATTGCAAATTCATGTCAATAATAAATATGATACCTATATATTTCTAAAAAGGCCAATATGATGTGTACCCACAGAAGGACCTGCACATTTTCGTACTCAGTCAAACCTCGAGATGCATTTAGTTGTGACACTCATAACACATCATGCGCAAGTTACCTTTCTTGACATTTCTATATTATATTCAGAATGAATCGTTTTTACATTACAGAAATTGCTGTCAGTGCCATCATAACGGAATCGATAGTAGATTCTCCAGTCGTTGTAATCTTTAAGAGCCAATGAATTTCGGGCTTCTAAAAACGGTGAATACACGGTATCCAACCGCAGCTCAAGAAGAGGACAGAGACCCTCCTTTCTGCGTAAGCGCAACCAACCAACAGTGGGCATTCATTAATATTTCTTTGGGAGTGAGATATAGTATACAGATGCGTGACTACTTTTCGCTAAATAGTTTTTTTTATTTAAACGAGCTAATTGCAGGTGCGATTTTGGTCCTTGTTTTTTTAACATAGCATTTGAGATCTGTTCCAGTTTTTGATCATTTTGATGTAGTGTCGCTGCTAAAAGATGCCGCAGCCGAAATCCCGAAAAATCGCCGTCCTGGGCTACAGATCCGTCGGTAAGTGGGCGCAATTTAGTCGTTTTCAGTGGTGGCGAGGTCTATTGTGCGGTTTCTATGTAGGCGAGTTCAATGACGATAGCTTCACATACAACTAGCAAGATGTCAACGACATGCTCATATCGAGCGGCTACTACAACAATGTCCGCTGCCTGGTCAATTGTTGCTGTTGAATCAGCCAGTCAGCTGAATGTCACTCAACTGGAAACCCACGACTCTATAGAGATTTCGTTTAGAACTGTAGCATAGGCCTACCCCCTACTAACCAGCGCTAGTAGGCCTCCCATTGAAATCGCAATTTAAATGGCAGTCTATAGTTAATTGCATTATGCACAGTACTTTAAGTCATGTTTTATATTTTTTGTTACGTCAACGTTGTTACGCAAGCCACTAACTAGCAAGACGGAGTTCACGCCACAGCAGGAGCGGTCCTGATGCTGGGACTTAATACCCCAGCTAGCACATTTGGTTTCTTAAAATTGTGGAAACGAACGTTTTTTGTTTCCCATTGATTCTGGGAACGAAGCAATTAGTTTCCTGAACAGTAAACATGTTCCGAGAACAAAGTTAACATTTTGCCTGTTCTGGGGACCTTCATTTTTAGGTTGCATGGAGGTTCTGAGAACGTTTTACTATGGTTTCGTGAAAGTTTTCCTGGGAGTTTTTATTAACGTTCTGAGAATGGAAATCATAGGTTATTTGGAGTTTTTTGAATAACTTTAAAATGTTCACTGAATGTGTCAATAAGACTTTGACTAACACTGCTAGCTTAGTCTGTTGAACTCCAAGCACAGGTGGGACAAATGTTCATGAATTTACTTAGCCATTCAAACATGTATTTTTTATTGTAGCACAGCGTCAGTGAGATTCAAACCTATGATCTTCAGTTCTCTATCCATGTAATTAGTCCACTGCGCCACTAGGATGGAGATACCAAGCCATGTTTCTTTAGTTTTTTTTACTCATACAAAGCTGTTCCATTTTATCTATTCAAACACCATATATCAAAGGAAACAAGCACTCATTAAGATCAGGTGTGGCCAATTAGTGGGAACGGCCAACACACTTTACAAGATAGAGAGTTTGGACACTGAAAAAGGAACGTTTTTCAATAACATTCGTATAACGTTCTTTGAACATTACTAATGGTTTCTTGTGTTTTTCATGGAAAGGTTTCTAAATGTTCTGAGAACATGACTTAAAATATAATCGTGAGGAAACCTGGTGGAAACGTTATGCTGTATGGTATTGAAGTATTGAAATTCCCATAGGAGAGCGTTGTTTCTTATCATTCTCTGAACATTCCTAGAACTTACCAAAATGTTTATTCATTGAAATGTTCTGTTAGTTTTACTTTGCAGAAATCACTCTGCCATTTCCTGATTGCTAGAACTATAATAGTTTGCCTAATTTCAATTTGTGACAAAATAAACTAATCATTGAATCATTGTACCATCTAAACCGCTGTCAAATATATTTTCCATAGCCAAAATTATTGTTGTTTGACCTGTTTGAATCTGGTGTACAAAACCAAAAATAAAGACGCAAAAACCTAAACTTAAGAACGGGAAGCATAGAAATAGCGCGCAAAATGGATCTACCACTTTTTAGACTTATTTTCAAGTAGGATGATTGATCTATAACTCACATTTCTATGTGAATTTGGTCAGGTCACCTAAAATGTTACATATTGCCACTTTAATAAAAAAACAAGAAAATGTATATTATTTTGTCAAGTTCCATAAATGTGCTGAGAATGTTCCATGTGGTAGCTTTTTATGAAGGAATATGCCGGTTAACCTCATGACTTTTGAATTTACCAAACTCAGTAACATAATCTGATTACTTTTAGTTGCTTCTGAATGACTTTCCCCTTTGGGTGCATTAGAAGAAGACAGGATCCATCAAACACATTTGGTGTGTTATCATAGTGGTCTGACTTGTGTTCACTCATTCAGATGGAACAAACTTGCATGTGTGCCTTTTTTCAATGTTGAATTTAATTTCATTGAGTAAACAGAAAGGTGTCAATGTATTTTTTCTGAATTTAAAAGAAGTCCAAGAAGTAATCCTCTAGTTTTTAAAAGTAGCCTACCTGTAATCTGATTAGATTATTATTATTTTTTACTGGTAACGTAACTGATTCGTTTGTTTTTGGTAATCAGATTACATGTAATCAGTTACTCCCCAACCTTACTAGTGAAGTGACTAGTGAAGGGAAGAAAACCAGTAATTGCATGCTGGCCTAATTCAATGATTTACATTTTGGCCTTCCGAGTGGCGCAGCAGTCTACGGAACTGCATTGCAGCGCTAGAGGCGTCACTACAGACCCAGGTTCGATCCCAGGCTGTATCACAACAGGCTGTGATCGGGGTTTTGATTAACTTTAAGTTTGGCTTGGATGCATATTTTATGTGGTTGAAATACTGTCAGCTATAATGACGCTGATAAAGATAATACTTTTACAGGTGGTCCCTAACCGCGCATTCATGCTCTCAAGATGCTGAAATTAATAAATCTGATTTCTCCACTCCTGTTCCCGAGTCAAAATGTACATTTGGTGTATCATTTTACTGCATGAAATGCTTAATTCTGCAGGAGTTAATATTATATTAGACTATGACGTTTTCGACCTACAGGGACCGCCTGTAAAAGTGTTCAGATTTCAGCTTGGCTACTATTACATTAAACCCATCTGAACAGTACAGTTCCCCTGATGTGCCATTTTGAAGTCCCTGTCTTGTGACTGTTACATTTGTGTAGCGCCTCATCCTCTTTTACCACTTTACCAAATCTTTCCCGAACAGGCTTCTGGCCCTCACTTCTCTTTATTTCGCAGCTTTTCTCTTATTGAAATAAACTCCGAAATTGTCCTTTTTTCCTCAGTGTATCAAAGTTAACTTTTTCTGCCCAAATTCCCAAATGCATTTGGCAGTTGGCTTGTATTTGGCACGCTACAGTAAGGCCTTATCGCTTAGGCTACGCGCTAATTCCAGATAAAAATAATGAATGAAAAACCTCAATGTATGTATCTTATAGATTTTTTTAAATGAATTGTTTTCTCTTTATTCAACCCGCGGATATAACCACGGGGACTGCGGGATATGAGTCAACCCGCGGATATAACCACGGGGACTGCGGGATATGAGTCAACCCGCGGATATAACCACGGGGACTGCGGGATATGAGTCAACCCGCGGATATAACCACGGGGACTGCGGGATATGAGTCAACCCGCGGATATAACCACGGGGACTGCGGGATATGAGTCAACCCGCGGATATAACCACGGGGACTGCGGGATATGAGTCAACCCGCGGATATAACCACGGGGACTGCGGGATATGAGTCAACCCGCGCATCACTATTAGACACGTCACCTTGGTATTACCATTAATGTCAGAGGTTGAGCCCTTGACATGATAGTCTCAAAACTATTTTCAGAACTTGGTCCACAAGATGCAGTGGATATTTTCCATGCCAGACATGTTTGTATTACTGTCCGGTTTTGGATGTAGACCATATGTCACAGCTTCCAGTCGTTATACCAACCTCGCGGCTTTGGTTCACAAAGAACATGGAATAATGTTGTACCGCATAGTTAAGCAAATGTTTTTATAATATCTTTCTGCCATTGCCGTACAAATGTACACCACAAGTGTAATGAAATCGCTGTTGCAAAATCCTAGCAGTATACTATAGGCTTTTCCATTTTTAGTTTGGTTCATTCACAAGACAAGTCCAAGAAAATCAAGTCCATAGACTACAGTATAAGGATTAAATGTTCAGCCTGTCATTTCCAGTGTTCACATACATTCTAAAGACAATTGATAATGTCCCCATGTTTCTGTCTTCATGTCCTCATAAAACCTTTTTTTGCCATATTATTGTACTCCAGCTATTCATCCCGTTTTCTTATATTTTCAGCCTTCCTACTATAATATGCTGCACATGTTGTACTGTATACTAAAGGCTCAGAAGGACACCCGCAGTGCGTTACAGCGACACACACATAGCAAAGCTGTTAATTGGCAAGTCTCCAGTCTTTGTAACAGTCATGCTGAATCTTTAAATATGTTCTGTGTTCATAGGCTTTGGCTCGTGCCTCATTAAAGCCAATGAAGAGGAAGGAGAAAATTGGTTTGTACAGGGCCATGGAATACACTACTCCTTCCTGTTTCAACACACATTGTGTCAGCTCACTGCATAATCTGCAACTCCTGCATCTGGCCATTGTTTTGAGGTCGCATACAATTACAGAGAGAGAACTGTATGTTCAGATGTTTTTGTCGCAGGGGCTATTTATAGTTCAGAGGATGCCTGTGTCCTCGTCAAACTTAAACTGCGGCCAGGTTTGATAACCTGGTTAGAATGATGTACATTCCCTATGCATTTCTAATGTGTCGTCAGCAAACCAAACAGAAAACCGGTGTGGAACCGGGTTAACATTATGTAGGCCAGGGTTCCCCAACTGGTGGGACCTGCGGGTGCTTTTATTTGCCCCCCCCCCCCTCCCCCCCCACAGTTTTTGAGCAGTGTTTAAAAAATATATATATATTATTTTGGAAAGTGATTTTAATTTTGGAAATCAAAGTATTCCAACGCATAATAGAGATGTGGTCGTATACAAATAATAATTTATTGGATTATATAGTACTTTTCTACTAACTGAGGTACTCTAAGCGCTTTACATAGTAGGGAGAAACTCACCTCATCCACCATCAATGTGTAGCACCCACCTCAGTGATGCACGGTGACAACTGTTGTGCCCAGAGCGCTCATCACACATCATCTGTCAGGTGGAGAGACCACAGAGAGTGACGACACAGAGTCAGGACACCCGTTTTAGCGTCCCATCTGAAAGACGCCACCCTAAAAAATGGTCCAGCGGCTGAATGTAGTTGTCGATCCATGATGTAGGCTATTTCCAATGGTGTTCATCAAACCAAGCTGAGAACTTAATTCCTTTTTTGGGGTATCTGTACTTGACTTTGCTATTTATATTTTTGACCATTTTTACCTCACTACGTTCCTAAAGGAAATAATGTACCTTTTACTTCATACATTTTCCCTGACACCCAAAAGTACTCGTTACATTTTGAATGTTTAGCAGGACAGGAAAATGGTCCAATTCACACACTTATCCAAGGAACTTCCCTGGTCATCACTACTGCCTCTGATCTAGTGGACTCACTAAACAAAAATGCTTTGTAAATTATGTCTGAGCTTTGGAGTGTGCGCCTGGCTAGCCGTAAAAAAAAGTTAATGGTGCCATCTGTTTCGCTTAAAGCAACAATATGTAACTTTTTGGGCGAGCCGACCAAATTCACATAGAAATGTGAGTTATAGATCTTTCATTCCCTTTGAAAGCAAGTCTAAGAAGCGGTAGATGTATTCTATGTGCGCTATTTCTATGCTTCCCGTTCTGCAGTTTCGTTTTTACATATTTTACTTTGGCTTTTGTACACCAGCTTCAAACAGCTGAATAAACATTATTTTTGGAAATGGAAAATATGTTTAGATTGTGTAGAAAACCATTGTACAATGACTGCTTGTTTGGTCTCACAAACTGAAATGTAGAGTTTTAGCAACCAGGAAATGGCAGAGCAATTTCTGCATAGTGCATTTTTTATATAAGGAATTTGAAATGATACTTAAGTACAGTTGAAGTTTACATACACTTAGGTTGGCATCAACACATTTCTTGTTAACAAACTACAGTTTTAGCAAGTCGGTTAGACATTTACTTTGTGCATGACACAAGTAATTTTTCCAACAATTGTTTACAGACATATTATTTCACTTATTCTATTCTATATTATTATTATATCATTCACTGTATCACAATTCCAGTGGGTCAGAAGGGTACATACACTTAGTTGACTGTGCCTTTAAACAACTTGGAAAATTCCAGAAAATGTGTCATGGCTTTAGAAGCTTCTGATAGGCTAATTGACATCATTTGAGTCAATTGGAGGTGTACCTGTGGATGTATTTCAAGGCCTACCTTCAAACTCAGTGCCTCTTTGCTTGACATAATGGGAAAATCAAAAGATTAGCCAAGACCTCAGAAAAAAATGGTAGACCTCCACAAGTCTGGTTCATCCTTTGGAGCAATTTCCAAACGCCTGAAGGTACCACGTTCATCCTTACAAACAATAGTACGCAAGTATAAACACCATGGGACCCCTCAGCCATCATACCGTTCAGGAAGGAGATGCGTTCTGTCTCCTAGAGATGAACGTACTTTGGTGGAAAAGTGCAAATCAATCTCAGAACAACAGCAAAGGACCTTGTGAAGATGCTGGAGGAAACGGATACAAAAATATATATTTCCACAGTAAAACGAGTCCTATATCAACATAATCTGAAAGGCCGCTGAGCAAGGAAGAAGCCACTGCTCCAAAACCTCCATTAAAAAAGCCAGATTACAGTTTGCAACTGCACATGGGGACAAAGGTTGTCCTCTGGTCTGATGAAACCACAATAGAACTGTTTGGCCATAATTACCATTGTTATGTTTGGAGGAAAAAGGGGGAGGCTTGCAAGTCGAAGAACACCATCCCAACCGTGAAGCACGGGGGTGGCAGCATCATGTTGTGGGGGTGCTTTGCTGCAAGAGGGACTGGTACACTTCACAAAATAGATGGCAGGAAAATGTGGATATATTGAAGCAACATCTCAAGACATCAGTCAGGAAGTTAAAGCTTGGTCGCAAATGGGTCTTCTAAATGGACAATGACCCCAAGCATACTTCCAAAGCTGTGGCAAAATGGCTCCAGGACAACAACGTCAAGGTATTGGAGTGGCCATCACAAAGCCCTGACCTCAACCCTATAGAAAATTTAAAGGGCAGAACTGAAAAAGCGTGTGTGAGCAAGGAGGCCTACAAACCTGACTCAGTTACACCAGCTCTGTCTGGAAGAATAGGCCAACATTCATCCAACTTATTGTGGAAAGCTTGTGGAAGACTACCGAAACGTTTGACCCAAGTTAAACAATTTCAAGGCAATGCTACCAAATACCAATTGAATGTATGTAAACTTGTTCGAATGGTGTACATTTCGTGCACATTGTGACTATCCTTCGCTGAAAGAGCCCAACATACTACAAGTGGAATCCACAAAGAATCTGAAAGCATTTCAAACTACGTAGCCTATTTTATATTAACCTCAAACGACTGCATGTGTGTCCCTGGAGTTTCACCACCCGGGGAGACGAGATGGTTCGTTTTGGACTGGGAGGTGATCATTCAGCGTTGATGCCAAACTAGTGGAGCGTTGAAAATGGGAGCGAGCTTCTCATTCATTCTGACGCTCCACTCCTTCGGGCTTTTCCCACAGAGCGAGAGAGTTCAAGTCTCTCCAACCATGCATCGCAGCACTCCACTCTCCATTGTTATAGCAACAGGCTGCTACATATATATATATAAGGACTGTATAGGAGGGTTTAGATGGAGTAAGGCCTCTGTAGTGATAGTACTCCAACACTAGTGGGAATATCTATTGATAGTAGAACTGTAATATATCCTGTGTGTTGTGCTACTGCTCCAGGTTAAACACTGTGTGGTTTGTGAATGCAGCGAGAATCCCTTATATTGATTTGAAGAGTTATTTTTATTGACTAAAGTCCACTTTCTGTTTTCTACCTGAGTGAATACCGGAAATGCAGTAATTTTAGAAGGTTGCTATTCTGGCACATCGATATTATGGAATTGTCTAAAAGGCCAGAAATCATAGCCTAGTACCAGTTTTACCTGCATTTGAGCTATGCTCTGTTTCTTGAATATTGCCAGTTTTGAAATTAGCCTAATGTGATGGTGAAATAGCATGCATTGTGTTTTCTAAAGATATAGCCCAGGCTCAGCATTTTGGCATTTAGCAGAATCGGATCAAACCTTGTGTTCACACAGGGAAGTCAGAGTATTTGGCCTTTCCCTGTAATGCTGATGAATTACAACATATGATAATCAAAGGACATCGATCAGCGAAGATTCTCCATTTTCTCTTTGCAGGTAAATCCTCCTTGACAATACAGTTTGTGGAAGGCCAGTTTGTCGACTCGTATGACCCAACCATTGAAAACAGTAAGTGTGTGATGTCATCACCGCTCTCCCTCCAGGTTTCTGAGTTCTGGACACAGACAGGTGCATGTCTCTAGGCTCCTCATTCATGGTGAAGTTCACACAACTGACTCAGCAGACACTTTATGTATTTGCACTAGAGAAAACAAGAGATAGAGAACAGTACAGATTTTCTTTTTAAACATATATATTTTTTAAAGGGGTGTGCAGGTGTGGTTGGAAGCCCAAGGGCTTATATGAAAACCACACCACAAAAAAAACAATACATAAGTACACACACTATTAGAAAGGGCACCCATGTACACACTTGTTTGCTCACACACACACACGCACTCTCTGTCTCCAATAGGAGCATTTTTATTAGTGGGTTGTGTGGGAGGACTCTGTTTCATCGCCACTACAGACTATTTGCATGGAGAGCCAAGGGAGCTTTCCTGATGTTTGTGAATGAACAGTCGTTTTGACAGAAGGTAGTGGTCTACCTCACTCATAGTCTCTCATAGGTAGACAAACCAATAACACACACACTTCAGTCAGACATACACGCGCGTAATACACATTGTTGGTATGGCATTGCCCTTTGTTAGCACGGAGCACACAGCTTAAGCTTAATGCATGTTACAGTAGCTTAACACTCCTAGGGTAGACTGTGTGTTCCTGCCTACTGTATCTACGGTGTCTTAATGCTCGGGGAGCTTCCATCCATGCAGCCTCCAGTGAAAGGAACGTCTAGTTATTTTTAGCCAGCCAGGGCTTATTTTTTGTGTGAATGAAACGCTTGATCGGCCTCAGCTGCTTCTCTAAGCCCAGGAACGTAGAATGCTTCCCATTTTTATAAAATGTGCTGGCTTCCATTCTTCAAACATGATTCTAAATTACTACAGTTGCGATGTGGATTTGGCTGTCTTTCCTGCTATTTCGGTGTGTGTGTGTGTGTGTCGCGCTTAAATAAGCCACTGAAGAAAACCCCCTTAGCTCACCTGTGATCCCAGCCCACCGGTCACCACAGAACCACCACCTCCTGTGATGAGGCACAAGGGTGGATATGGGTTGTCACCTCCACTCACCTCCTGTGATGAGGCACAAGGGTGGATATGGGTTGTCACCTCCACCACCTCCTGTGATGAGGCACAAGGGTGGATATGGGTTTTCATCTCCACTCACCTCCTGGCACAAGGGTGGATATGGGTTTTCATCTCCACTCACCTCCTGTGATGAGGCACAAGGGTGGATATGGGTTTTCATCTCCACTCACCTCCTGGCACAAGGGTGGATATGGGTTTTCATCTCCACTAACCTCCTGTGATGAGGCACAAGGGTGGATATGGGTTTTCATCTCCACTCACCTCCTGTGATGAGGCACAAGGGTGGATATGGGTTTTCATCTCCACTCACCTCCTGTGATGAGGCACAAGGGTGGATATGGGTTTTCACCTCCACTCACCTTGAAGAAGAAAGCGGTGTACATGTGGTCTTGTCCATGAGCTCGGAGGGAGTAGCCTCTGTCTATTGGGCAGTCGGCAGGCAGTTCAGTTCCAGTCATCCAGAGTAACAGCCCAATCAGAATGTGTCTCAGTCCTGCCTGTTCTAGTTGATTTAAACACGTCACTTCCACTGTGTTATGATCTCAGGACCACATCAACACGTTGCCCTACTTGTCTCTCTGCTTCACCATGATTTGTCATGGGCTCATCAAAGCGATGTGGAGAAATGGCCTTCTTAATTGTAATGAATGAGGCGTTCTTTGTGTCTCTATTTGTCTTGCTAATTCTATGTTCTTTTAGAATACCTCTGACAGAACTGTAGGTCTGTAGAATCACTTAGGAACTCTAAGGCTGCATTTACACACAATCCTCATCTTTTCCCCAATTATTGGCAAAAGAGTTTTTCTGATTGGTCAAAGACCAATTGGTGACCAAAAGATCAGAATGACTGCCAGTGTAAACACAGCTTTAGTACTTCATTTGTCTTCCTTTCTCTCTCTCTCCTCAGCGTTTACGAAGATGATCACAGTGAATGGTCAGGAGTACCACCTGCAGTTGGTGGACACAGCTGGGCAGGTGTGTCCCTCTTACCAGTGGAGAGACTACTCACACATCATAATGTTGTGGTCAGACTGCCAGTGGGCCACTCTGTGAGAGCCAACATAAGTGTAGACTGGGACCAGGGGCAGTGTAGACTGGGACCAGGGGCAGTGTAGACTGGGACCAGGTGTAGATTAGATCTCAATTGACATCCTTATTCAGCCTCATTCCACATACAGTAGCTACATTTCCTCATTTTTCCCATCGTAGAGTAGATATTCTATCTCTCTCTGATGTTTGATGAATCCTTCCACAAAAGGCCTCTTTCTCTCTGGCAGGATGAATACTCCATTTTCCCACAGACCTACTCCATAGACATCAACGGGTACATTTTGATGTATTCTGTCACGTCAAATAAAAGGTAGGTAAGCTCCGCCCTCTCCTTCATACTGCTGCTAAAGCTTCGTTGCTTATCCCTGAGTGATCTCGTCGCTGAAGATTTCTTTGAATCTATCTGGTAGATCTCCCCTCTCTCTCGTAAAAGGCATGAATAAACCATTGCAGCTATTATTATTCATAGTGAGCTCGAACACCTGCCAAATCAATGCGTTCTCATGAAAATCTCATTATTTTGTGCCTCTGCTAGTTTGAAATTAAAGATCTAGTCACGTTTGAAAGGGAAGACGTGAAGTAGGTTATTTTGGTGAATATTAAATTACAAATAGTACCTCTGATCTTTCACATTTCTATCTGTATGCTATTATATGGAACAGGGCTTCTGTATGTTGCAGTATTAGAGGTAGCTGAAATATATGAATCAGAGATGGTCGTTTCTAGTACGTGTGGGGTGTGTGTTCTACCTTGCCTCCATATCAGCTGGAGATTAAATCAAATCATTCCATCTAGCTCTCGCCTCCCTTGCCTCTTCTCTCTTAACCTCACCATCTCTCCCCTCACTGGCTTCCTCTCCATCCTACTCTCTTTCATCACTCCATCCATCTCTCAATTACACACTCACTCTCTTTCTCTCTCTCTGTCATATATAAGGACTGTATAGGAGGGTTTAGACGGAGTAAGGCCTCTGTAGTGATAGTACTCCAACACTAGTGGGAATATCTATTGATAGTAGTACTGTAATATATCCTGTGTGTTGTGCTACTGCTCCAGGTTAAACACTGTGTGGTTTGTGAATGCAGCGAGAATCCCTTATATTGATTTGAAGAGTTATTTTTATTGACTAAAGTCCACTTTCTGTTTTCTACCTGAGTGAATACCGGAAATGCAGTAATTTTAGAAGGTTGCTATTCTGGCACATCGATATTATGGAATTGTCTAAAAGGCCAGAAATCATAGCCTAGTACCAGTTTTACCTGCATTTGAGCTATGCTCTGTTTCTTGAATATTGCCAGTTTTGAAATTAGCCTAATGTGATGGTGAAATAGCATGCATTGTGTTTTCTAAAGATATAGCCCAGGCTCAGCATTTTGGCATTTAGCAGAATCGGAACAAACCATGTGTTCACACAAGGAAGTCCGAGTACAACAGTAGTGATACTACACTCGCTCGCGCTCTCTCTGTCTCTCTCTCTGCCGCTCCGTGTCTCTCTCTCTCTCTCTGCCGCTCCGGGTCTCTCTCTGCCGCTCCGTGTCTCTCTCTGCCGCTCCGTGTCGCTCTCTGCCGCTCCGTGTCGCTCTCTGCCGCTCCGTGTCGCTCTCTGCCGCTCCGTGTCGCTCTCTGCCGCTCCGTGTCGCTCTCTGCCGCTCCGTGTCGCTCTCTGCCGCTCCGTGTCGCTCTCTGCCGCTCCGTGTCGCTCTCTGCCGCTCCGTGTCGCTCTCTGCCGCTCCGTGTCGCTCTCTGCCGCTCCGTGTCGCTCTCTGCCGCTCCGTGTCGCTCTCTGCCGCTCCGTGTCGCTCTCTGCCGCTCCGTGTCGCTCTCTGCCGCTCCGTGTCGCTCTCTGCCGCTCCGTGTCGCTCTCTGCCGCTCCGCGTCGCTCTCTGCCGCTCCGCGTCGCTCTCTCTCTGCCGCTCCGCGTCGCTCTCTCTCTGCCGCTCCGCGTCGCTCTCTCTCTGCCGCTCCGCGTCGCTCTCTCTCTGCCGCTCCGCGTCGCTCTCTCTCTGCCGCTCCGCGTCGCTCTCTCTCTGCCGCTCCGCGTCGCTCTCTCTCTGCCGCTCCGCGTCGCTCTCTCTCTGCCGCTCCGCGTCGCTCTCTCTCTGCCGCTCCGCGTCGCTCTCTCTCTGCCGCTCCGCGTCGCTCTCTCTCTGCCGCTCCGTGTCGCTCTCTCTCTGCCGCTCCGTGTCGCTCTCTCTGCCGCTCCGTGTCGCTCTCGCTCTGTCGCTCTCGCTCTGTCTCTTTGTCGCTCCGTCTCTCTGTCGCTCCGTCTCTCTGTCGCTCCGTCTCTCTGTCGCTCCGTCTCTCTGTCGCTCCGTCTCTCTGTCGCTCCGTCTCTCTGTCGCTCTCTCGCTCTGTCGCTCCGTCTCTCTGTCGCTCCGTCTCTCTGTCGCTCCGTCTCTCTGTCGCTCCGTCTCTCTGTCGCTCCGTCTCTCTGTCGCTCCGTCTCTCTGTCGCTCCGTCTCTGTCGCTCCGTCTCTGTCGCTCCGTCTCCGTCTCTCTCTCGCTCCGTCTCTTTCTCGCTCTGTCGCTCCATCTCTCTCTCGCTCTGTCGCTCCGTCTCTGTCGCTCCGTCTCTGTCGCTCCGTCTCTGTCGCTCCGTCTCTCTGTCGCTCCGTCTCTGTCGCTCCGTCTCTGTCGCTCCGTCTCTGTCGCTCCGTCTCTCTGTCGCTCCGTCTCTCTGTCGCTCCGTCTCTGTCGCTCCGTCTCTGTCGCTCCGTCTCTGTCGCTCCGTCTCTCTCTCGCTCTGTCGCTCCGTCTCTCTCTCGCTCTGTCGCTCCGTCTCTCTCTCGCTCTGTCGCTCCGTCTCTCTCTCGCTCTGTCGCTTTGTCTCTGATGTTAGTTTATGTATAGCCAATTGGAATTTGTGGCCTCTGTCTCTCTCTTTCAATTCAATTTGCTTTATTGGCTTGGCGTAACAATGTACATATTGCCAAAGCTTACTTTGGATATTTACAATATGAAAATAATAAGAATCATAATTGTCAACGGGACAACAGTAACAACAATAACCAAGGGTCAAAATAGCCATACATTGAACAATAACAATAAGCATACAGTAGAGGACATGTGCAGGTTGATTGGTCTGTCAGACACTGTCCCTCAACTTATGGCAGGCAGCAATGTAGTGCGCTGCCAACCCACAGCTCTCTGCGTCCTCCCCCAACAGGACGGGTAGCCTACTCTCATCATAGAGGTCTTTGAAACCTTGAATAAGGGTTTCAAATTTGGGGAAATTATACACTCTAATTGTTTTATATTTTTCACATTTTGTCAGGAAATGCAGCTCCGTCTCAGGTTCTGCTATTGTGCAGTGGTTGCACAGCCTTTCCTCTACAGGGAGCCAGGTTTTCCTGTGTCTGCCCTTCTCAATAGCAAGGCTGTGCTCACCGAGCCTGTACTTTGTCAAGGTTTTCTAAGGTTTTGATCAGTAACCAAGGTCAAATAGTTAGCCACGGTGTACTGTCGATTTTAGGGCCAGATAGCACTGCATTTTGCATTGTTTGTGCTTGTGTTTCCCAGTAAGCAATATAGTTTTGTTTTGACTATTGTAATTTGGTTTATTCTGATTGATTGATTGGACGTTCTGGTCCAGAGGCTTCAGTGTGTTAGTAGAACAGGTTAGTGAACTCAGCCCCAGGACCAGCTGGATGAGGGGACTCTTTTCTTTGCTCAGCTCTTGGCATTGCAGGGCTTGGTAATGATATGAGAGGTGGTCACTGTATTTTAGATGTTTCCAAAACTTAATTGCTCTTTTTTGAGTTTTTATTATTAGTGGATATTGGCCTAATTCTGCCCTGCTTGCATTGTTTGTAGTTTTCCTCTGGACAAGTAGGAGAATCTTACAGAACTCTGCATGCAGGGTTTCAACGGGGTGTTTGTCCCATTTGATGAAATCTTGTTTTGCAAGTGGACCCCACACCTCGCTGCCATAAAGTGCAATTGGTTCAATTACATATTCAAATAGTTTTAGCCAAATTTGAATAGGTATTTCAATTTGAATTAGCTTTTTAATGGCGTAGAATGCCCTGCGTGCTTTCTCTCTATTCATTCACTGCCTCATTAAGGTGTCCAGTTGAGCTTATTTTTAAACCTCAGTAATTGTAGTGTGTGCAGTACTCTATATATTTTGTACCAATTGAGAACTTTGGTCTAATTCCCTGAGATCTGGATCTTCTCTGGAAAATCATTATTTTAGTCTTTTTGGGGTTTACTGCCAGGGCCCAGGTCTGGCAGTACTGCTCTAGCAGGTCCAGGCTCTGCTGTAGGCCATGTGCTGTGGGTGACAGCAGGCATAGGTCATCTGCGAAGAGTAGGCATTTATCTTCTGAATTGTGGAGACTAACCAGGGGCTGAGGATTTTTCTAGAATAGTTGCCAATTTGTTGATGTAAATATTGAAGAGTGCAGGGCTCAGATTGCAACCCCGACGAAGGCCCCGCCCCTGGTTAAAGAATTCTGTTCTTTTCTTGCCAATTTTAATGCTGCACGTATTGCCAAACTACATTGATTTAATTATGTTTTACCCCCTACACCACTTTCAATAACTTTGTATAACAGTACTGTATGCCAAATAGAATCAAATGCTTTTTTGGAAGTTGATAAAGCAAGCGTATATTTTGGTATTATTTTGGTGGACATGTTTATCTATCAGGGTGTGTAAAGGTGTAAATATGATCAGTCGTGCGATGTTTTGGTATAAATCCAATTTGGCTTTTACTCAAGACATTGTGCTTATTAAGGAAGATTAGAACTCTTACATTTATAATACTACAGAAAACCTTCCCCAGTTACTGTTGACACAAATGTGTCTGTAATTGTTAGGGTCAAATTTGTCTCCGTTCTTAAAGATTGGGGTTATGAGTCCTTGATTCCAGATGTCAGGGAAATAACCTACACTCAGGATCAAATTAAACAGTTTTAATATAGCCAATTGAAATGTTGCACTAGTCAGTTTGAGCATCTCATCTAGGATGCCATCAGGTCCGCATGCTTTTTCCAATTTGAGAGCCTGAAGTTTCTTATAGAGCTCCTGGTCAGTAATTGGGGAGTCCAGTGGATTTTGATTGTCTTTTATAGCTTTTTCTACTTAATTCAACTTCTCATGAATTTGGCGTTGTTCTGCGTTTGTGTCAATTTGAACGGTGTTTTAAAATATTTTGTATCTTTTCAAAGTTGTTTGTGTTTATGGACTCCTCAACTAGTGTCAGCTGCTTGCTGTTGTACTGTGCTTTTTAGTTCTGAGTGTACGTTTATAGAGTTTTAAAGTCTCACAGTAATGAAGGCGTAATTCACCATTATTTGGGTCTCTGTGCTTTAAAAAAAAAAAAAAAGTCTCTGTCTGGCTCTCTGTCTGTCGGCTTCTCACTCACCGTTAATACGAGAATGAAAAAGTACAGAAGCTCTCCTGACTGCAGAGAGTTGACCAAAATGAAAGTCATATTTTATTTGACCAGGAAAAGCCCATTAAGACCCAGGGTCTTTTGCAAGGGCTTCCTGATAACTACTGCTGCATTTTCTCTCCTGTAATGCCTCCATACATTTCCAGACAATCATTTCAACAGGATTCATACTATAGCAAATGATTTGTCCTGTGTAAGACTATTGTACTGGATGTGTGTGCCCCAGAGACTTATGTAAGATGCCATGGGAGCGGGCCTAGGGAGACTTTCCCTGGAGAAATGTGTTCCTAACCCCATCCCGTCATGTCTTCCTACTGGCCAGTTAATGATGTCAAATTTCGTTAATGTCCCCATTGATTTACATGCAATTCTACTGACCAGATTGGGACTCAACGTTCGTCATTATATATTGAGTCTCAAACCCTGCGTCAGGTCTAGCTCCACCCTCTGCCGGGTTTTTAAAAAACAGATGCATCTGGTTTTCAGAGGAAATGGAAAGAGAGCCTGTGACTCGACTTCCCCTTTTGGACGTTAACAAGGCGACTCTCCATCTTAACTCCTCCTCCACATTTACTGGATTGGTTCAACAGTGCAGATGAGAACCTCCCCCTCTTCTTTTTCTCCTCAGGACCAGAAAGAAAGATGAGACACGAAGGAATTTATTATACGCCTGCTATGTTGGGTTGAGTTACATAGGCCTCTACAGTAGACTATGGCACTGATTTATTATACGCCTGCTACGTTGGGTTGAGTTACATAGGCCTCTACAGTAGACTATGGCACTGATTTATTATACGCCTGCTACGTTGGGTTGAGTTACATAGGCCTCTACAGTAGACTATGGCACTGATTTATTATACGCCTGCTACGTTGGGTTGAGTTACATAGGCCTCTACAGTAGACTATGGCACTGATTTATTATACGCCTGCTACGTTGGGTTGAGTTACATAGGCCTCTACAGTAGACTATGGCACTGATTTATTATACGCCTGCTACGTTGGGTTGAGTTACATAGGCCTCTACAGTAGACTATGGCACTGATTTATTATACGCCTGCTACGTTGGGTTGAGTTACATAGGCCTCTACAGTAGACTATGGCACTGATTTATTATACGCCTGCTACGTTGGGTTGAGTTACATAGGCCTCTACAGTAGACTATGGCACTGATTTATTATACGCCTGCTACGTTGGGTTGAGTTACATAGGCCTCTACAGTAGACTATGGCACTGATTTATTATACGCCTGCTACGTTGGGTTGAGTTACATAGGCCTCTACAGTAGACTATGGCACTGATTTATTATACGCCTGCTACGTTGGGTTGAGTTACATAGGCCTCTACAGTAGACTATGGCACTGGTGGAACAACATTCCTCAACTAGATGTTGGAAAGGCATCTAACAAGCAAAAAATAGCACATTGTTAAGTACAGTAGTATTGAAATGGCACGTTAAGGACAGTAGTATTGAAATGGCACGTTAAGGACAGTAGTATTGAAATGGCACGTTAAGGACAGTAGTATTGAAATGGCACGTTAAGGACAGTAGCATTGAAATGGCACGTTAAGTACAGTAGTATTGAAATGGCACGTTAAGTACAGTAGTATTGAAATGGCACGTTAAGGACAGTAGTATTGAAATGGCACGTTAAGGACAGTAGTATTGAAATGGCACGTTAAGGACAGTAGTATTGAAATGGCACGTTAAGGACAGTAGTATTGAAATGGCACGTTAAGGACAGTAGTATTGAAATGGCACGTTAAGGACAGTAGTATTGAAATGGCACGTTAAGGACAGTAGTATTGAAATGGCACGTTAAGGACAGTAGTATTGAAATGGCACGTTAAGGACAGTAGTATTGAAATGGCACGTTAAGGACAGTAGTATTGAAATGGCACGTTAAGGACAGTAGTATTGAAATGGCACGTTAAGGACAGTAGTATTGAAATGGCACGTTAAGGACAGTAGTATTGAAATGGCACGTTAAGGACAGTAGTATTGAAATGGCACGTTAAGGACAGTAGTATTGAAATGGCACGTTAAGGACAGTAGTATTGAAATGGCACGTTAAGGACAGTAGTATTGAAATGGCACGTTAAGGACAGTAGTATTGAAATGGCACGTTAAGGACACTAGTATTGAAATGGCACGTTAAGGACACTAGTATTGAAATGGCACGTTAAGGACACTAGTATTGAAATGGCACGTTAAGGACACTAGTATTGAAATGGCACGTTAAGGACAGTAGTATTGAAATGGCACGTTAAGGACAGTAGTATTGAAATGGCACGTTAAGGACAGTAGTATTGAAATGGCACGTTAAGGACAGTAGTATTGAAATGGCACGTTAAGGACAGTAGTATTGAAATGGCACGTTAAGGTCAGTAGAATTGAAATGGCACGTTAAGGTCAGTAGAATTGAAATGGCACGTTAAGGACAGTAGTATTGAAATGGCACGTTAAGGACAGTAGTATTGAAATGGCACGTTAAGGACAGTAGTATTGAAATGGCACGTTAAGGACAGTAGTATTGAAATGGCACGTTAAGGACAGTAGTATTGAAATGGCACGTTAAGGACAGTAGAATTGAAATGGCACGTTAAGGACAGTAGTATTGAAATGGCACGTTAAGGACAGTAGTATTGAAATGGCACGTTAAGGACAGTAGAATTGAAATGGCACGTTAAGGACAGTAGAATTGAAATGGCACGTTAAGGACAGTAGAATTGAAATGGCACGTTAAGGACAGTAGTATTGAAATGGCACGTTAAGGACAGCAGTATTGATGGTTCTTCTCATTTGAGGGAGGCTACTTCTCGTATCAAAGCTTATGTCGTATCGATTTCAAGCAATGGTTCAACTGCAACAGTCCTCTTTTTTGAACGCAGCCCTGATTTTGTCCCAGTCTGGTCGTTAGGCAACGTTTGTCAATGTAATCATGGTGGGTCATGCCTCCATCAGCCCTCTCCAAATCCATACCAATGTAATCATGGTAGGTCATGCCTCCCATCAGCCCTCTCCAAATCCATACCAATGTAATCATGGTAGGTCATGCCTCCCATCAGTCCTCTCCAAATCCATACCAATGTAATCATGGTAGGTCATGCCTCCATCAGCCCTCTCCAAATCCATACCAATGTAATCATGGTAGGTCATGCCTCCCATCAGCCCTCTCCAAATCCATACCAATGTAATCATGGTAGGTCATGCCTCCCATCAGTCCTCTCCAAATCCATACCAATGTAATCATGGTAGGTCATGCCTCCCATCAGTCCTCTCCAAATCCATACCAATTGTAATCATGGTAGGTCATGCCTCCCATCAGCCCTCTCCAAATCCATACCAATGTAATCATGGTAGGTCATGCCTCCCATCAGCCCTCTCCAAATCCATACCAATGTAATCATGGTAGGTCATGCCTCCCATCAGCCCTCTCCAAATCCATACCAATGTAATCATGGTAGGTCATGCCTCCCATCAGCCCTCTCCAAATCCATACCAATGTAACGCATTTAATGAGAAAATGATTCTCTTTTTGATGAGGCCCCTAATTAAAAATCTATGTAGGTGATAAAAGGCCGTGGTTAATTTATCCTTGTTATTGTTATTATTATTGTGAAGATGTGGATGGATCAGCACCCACTTAGCTCTCAGATGGTGTGGCTGCTTATTCTCTCACACACACACACACACACACACACACACACACACACACACACACACACACACACACACACACACACACACACACATTTAAGAATGCATTTATATACAAGTAAACATTTTTACACACGTTTCTAGACCCAAGTATTGAACTGTATAACTTTTGTAAGATGGTTTCTTTGAGAATGGATTTAGTAATGTTGTGTTGACTCTGGCCTTGTGTTGAGTAGGAGTTTTTTTTAATGCTTTAAATGCTTTTTATTTGGGCTGATCATAAAAGATTGAATGACCTTTTTTTTGTTTTCTTTTGTAGTTTTGAAGTAATAAAAGTTATCCATGAAAAATTATTGGATATGGTGGGTAAAGTACAGTAAGTAGACTGTTCCTCTATCTGACAATGTTTCTATATATATATATATATATATATATATACAGTGTTTCACTGATTCCTTTGACTGACAGGATTTTGTCTTCTGCAGAGTACCCATCATGTTGGTGGGGAACAAGAAAGATCTACACATGGAACGGTATGACACACACACACACACACACACACACACACACACACACACACACACACACAGCTAGTCTTCCTAGAGGAACCAGACAGTTCTTTTCATTTTCTTAAATTAGATTTAACAGGGATTTACTGTTCGGACTGTCTTGTCGTTATGTTTGAGTCTGTGGAGACCTGTTCAGCTGACCCGAGTGGAGAGAAAGTACATTGGTTCAGCAGAGGGTGCGAAGCTGGAATAAACCTTTAGGACTTGATCTCCTGTCATTTTATGGGCCATTTTAAGGCTCCACAGCTTACATCTTTTGCACGGAGGGCGAAATTGCAACAAGCTCTGTCTCACTGCAGAAGGAGATGTATATCCACGTTCTCCAAACGTCAAATTTCAGTCTTTTTGTTTCTCCTGCTCTAGCATTCCATTTCTCCAAACGTCAAATTTTGAAGTAATAGGTTAAGTTTAGTCACTCATTCTGAATGGTTAAGGTAAGGGTTAAAGTTTTGGATAGGGTTTTGGATAGTGTACAAAACCAGTATCCACGGCTGGGGTCGAACACTTACCCTTCTGATCCAGAGTCATGAGATTACACTTATCCACAACCCTCATCCACAACGTCCTGGCAAAACCCAAGTCTACTTGGTGGTAATAGCGCTCGCTGTTGCCCCTAGTGGCCTGTTTTGAAGGCATGGATAGATGTCAGATTTTGCAGTCAATCTTGAACGATCTCCCTGGAAATGCCATTCCCTGGTAAACAGTGGTCCAGTCTGCTCTAAGCTGTCTTTGGCTCAAGCTCTGTTAGTTAGGCCTAATTCCTAACTTGAGAATGTAGAAAGTATGGGAGGAAAGTGTAGTGGTGGTGGTTATTGTAAGACAGTGTAGTAGTAGTTAAAGGAAGACAGTCTAGTAGTTATAGGAAGACAGTCTAGTAGTTATAGGAAGACAGTCTAGTAGTTATAGGAAGACAGTCTAGTAGTTATAGGAAGACAGTCTAGTAGTTATAGGAAGACAGTCTAGTAGTTATAGGAAGACAGTCTAGTAGTTATAGGAAGACAGTCTAGTAGTTATAGGAAGACAGTCTAGTAGTTATAGGAAGACAGTCTAGTAGTTATAGGAAGACAGTCTAGTAGTTATAGGAAGACAGTCTAGTAGTTATAGGAAGACAGTCTAGTAGTTATAGGAAGACAGTCTAGTAGTTATAGGAAGACAGTCTAGTAGTTATAGGAAGACAGTCTAGTAGTTATAGGAAGACAGTCTAGTAGTTATTGTCTGCTGTCTCTTACCAGTCCTTTACAGTATAGTACGAACTGTATTATGTCTGTTACCAGGCCTGTAGTATAGTACAGTGTAGTACACACTATTCTGTCTGTTACCAGGCCTGTAGTATAGTGTAGCACACACTGTATTCTGTCTCTTACCAGGCCTGTAGTATAGTGTAGTACACACTGTATTCTGTCTCTTACCAGGCCTGTAGTGTAGTACACACTGTATTCTGTCTCTTACCAGGCTTGTAGTATAGTGCAGCACACACTGTATTCTGTCTCTTACCAGGCCTGTAGTATAGTGTAGTACACACTGTATTCTGTCTCTTACCAGGCCTGTAGTGTAGTACACACTGTATTCTATCTCTTACCAGGCCTGTAGTGTAGTACACACTGTAATCTGTCTCTTACCAGGCCTGTAGTATAGTACAGTGTAGTACACACTGCCAGCCTGATGCTTTTCTGAAAATGGGTCACTCACTCATAGCGCTACATCTTTCCTCCTCCCTCCTTTTTTATTTCTGCTTCATCTTTCATACTCTCCCTCTCCGTCATTCCCAGAATAAACAGGAAATGGGGCACAGCCATCTCAAAGCAGGAAATGTTGTCTGCCATTCCCTTCCTCATACACATACACACTCTGGCCCCGTTGAGGTGATGTACACACTCTGGCCCCGTTGAGGTGATGTACACACTCTGGCCCTGTTGAGGTGATGTACACACTCTGGCCCCATTGAGGTGATGTACACACTCTGGCCCCATTGAGGTGATGTACACACTCTGGCCCCGTTGAGGTGATGTACACACTCTGGCCCCGTTGAGGTGATGTACACACTCTGGCCCCGTTGAGGTGATGTACACACTCTGGCCCCGTTGAGGTGATGTACACACTCTGGCCCCGTTGAGGTGATGTACACACTCTGGCCCCGTTGAGGTGATGTACACACTCTGGCCCCGTTGAGGTGATGTACACACTCTGGCCCCGTTGAGGTGATGTACACACTCTGGCCCCGTTGAGGTGATGTACACACTCTGGCCCCGTTGAGGTGATGTACACACTCTGGCCCCGTTGAGGTGATGTACACACTCTGGCCCCGTTGAGGTGATGTACACACTCTGGCCCCGTTGAGGTGATGTACACACTCTGGCCCCGTTGAGGTGATGTACGCAGCATTGAGATTATTCATATTCTTCTCAGTGTGGAGTGAGGTGGTGAACTGTCCATTGAACGCACACACAGCCACCCAGACACACAGACACACAGGAGCCTAGTAGACTGTGTTAGTCCACTAAAGTAATCAAGGCATTACTGATCACTTCCCCATCTCTTCTCCCTGTCTCGAGGGCAGTGAAAGGCTTGCGCTGGGCGAAGTGAGAACCGGCTGGACCTCTTAATGAATCAATAACTCCAGGCTATTAAATCACAGGAGTGGATGGGAGTGAAGGGGTTACACCCCTGTGCTATGTAGCTTTGGGCTCGGCTGAAGACTCATGCGATGCAGTTAGGATCAGGGGGGAAAAGGGGATGTTATCTTAGTATTGTGATGCTGTCTTTTTAGTTAGTCGGCGTGGTGTATAAATAACCTGGTATTACCGCCACACCGGCGGTCACAAGTCATGAAGGCAGTCAAATTTCACATGACCATTTAGTAACAATAATTAGGTTTCTCCAAGCTCTGACGCTGCTGCTGGCTGTTAGTAGCCTACCAAACTTGCTAACTGCCTGGTACTCAGCACTCGATTGTCCTTCTAATCACTCTGACATCAATGCAAATGTGTTTGAAAATGTAATCAAACACTTCATGAGAGCTCATGTTGCACAACATTTCTATAGGCTATGCAATTGCAGAAGAAACAGAGTGATGGCCTCTATTAAAAAGAGGAGGGTCCCATCAGCTAGGCCTACTATATTTATTTCTCAACTTTCCTAATATAAGCATGTTGCTTATATTTACAACAGGAGTATAGCCTACCTGGCTGGCATGAAGAAGAAAAACAACACTGGGAAATGCATCCTCCAATCACTATTTAAGTGCATAGATGACATGTATTTTTTTCCGCTGCCCCTGTTTTGATACAGGTGCATGATAATGGTCCATTCTAAATTTAAACATATTTAAAACATATATTATTTAGTATATGTAAAGACAAGATTAAATCAAGAATAGTCTGAGTGACAATATTAGCATATCACTTGTGAATTATATATTATCTCTTGTGAATGATGCCCAACGTAAGGCAAGAAACAATGTCTTTTTTGTGACTTTTTCTCATGTTCGCACACCTCATGTAGCCTAACCCATAGGCCTATATGTTTGTATCACAACTAAAGCGGACAAATAACTTCTTAAAATTAAGCACATGAATCCGCTTTACAAGGGGTGTAGAGCCTGACTGGCATACATAAGCAGCTCGTGAGTTTCAAGTTTGGGGAAGATAATTTTCCCCATAAAAATGCATTACACAGAAAATGTCTTGCACAGAAAATGCTTCCATTGTTTAAGCATATGTTGCAGAACAGTGTATTAACAAAGCATTAGAGTTGACAATCCACTGACGGAATTGTCAACAGATAATTAAAACAGACATATCTTTGCCTCTAAAAATACAAGTTAAATACAAACATTTGTAAAATATGGTAAATTATTAATTTGAAAATTGCCAATTAAAACAACCATTTAAGACACATCTCATGGAGTTTATCAGATCTTCGGACACATCTTTTAGGAATCACAGATTTGAGAGAAATATTGTTTAACATTCACAGACTGCTATTGCAAGAAACTACATTAGATAGTTATTCAGTTAATATCCACTATTACACGTTTTTTTTGAATTTGAAACCCTTTTTTGGAGAGTTTGAAATTGGGATCCTTTGCTCCAGAGCATGACCAGCTGTCACGGCCGTCGAAAGAACTGGACCAAAGCGCACATATTCCTTTTATTAAGATGACGCTGACAAAAACAATAAACAATACAAAAACGACCGTAAAGCTTAAGGGCTATAGTGCCACAAACAAAGACAAGTATGGTTCCCAATCAGAGACAACGATAGACAGCTGCCCCTGATTGAGAATCATACCCGGCCAAAACAAAAACATAGAACATAGAATGCCCAAACCCAAAATAGAGACATAAAAAGCTCTCTAAGGTCAGGGCGTGACACCAGCATAGATCTGACATGGAAATTAATAATATTGAAAGTATTTAGAAAATTCCCCAAAACAAATATTTTCTCTTATAAAATTGCCCTAAATTGTATAAGTTTGAGCTCAAATAATGCACACAAAAAAAGAAAACTATAAAAATAGTTTCCCTGTCGGACAAGGATTGTCCCGAATTTCCTGCTTTTCTACACATTTTGGCAGTTTTAAAGCTACTTTCCTGTAATTCAAAACATTTATTTCATAGCATATGAACACATCATAAGTTATCTGCCGGTCCCCCCCACCTTGCGGGGGCGTGCGCTTCGCCAGTGTGAATAGCATGCTATTCTCATGCTTAAGTTCAAGGTCAGAATATGCGTAGAGAAAAGTGCATAAAAAGGGAATTACATTCCATTTACGTGTGCTTGACTCCGGTCGGAATTCCCCCATAGTGAAAACCTGAGATGGTATAGGGAGAGTGACCACAGCTCAGTTTCGTCATTAGAGCCTTACCCTCCTATAATGCTCCCATTGGATTTTAACACTTTCACATATACTGTTTGATATTCTGTTCCCCTCAGTACAATCAGGAACTGTGTGTATAGGCTGTGCTGCTGTCACAAGCTAATTGTAGTCACTGATATATTGTTTCCCCTCTCCCCTCAGTGTAATCAGTTGTGAAGAAGGCAAAGCACTGGCTGACTCGTGGAACGCAGCGTTCATGGAGTCCTCTGCAAAAGAGAACCAGGTGATGATGATGATGATGATGACTGGACATTCACTCCCAGAGCCATCGGATAGATGGAGTTTGACATCTATTGTAGTGGGTGCCATCTTGGCACCGAATGTTCCAAGGCAATTAGTCTAGTTTGAATACATACAGTAAGAGTAATGTAAAGGAAGAAACATTTGGTGCCAACATGGAAGATAGTTTGAATACATACAGTAAGAGTAATGTAAAGGAAGAAACATTTGGTGCCAACATGGAAGATAGTTTGCCAAGTGTAATACCTACAGCTTTGTTCATCATTCTCAGCTCATCAATCTCTCTTTTATCAGTTCTCATCCCTGTCATTCCTGGGTAGGGGGGACCAGAGCTAGGCAGGGGAATAGGGGGGCAGCAATGGTAGGGTAGACATTGATCAGACCCCATTTCTGTGCTGTAAGTAGTGAGGACTCCAGACCAGGGTGTCGTTTTGATCTCGGTCCCCAGGAGGAGAGGCCTTTTCTGGGGATGCTGAGGACAGCAGCCTGGGCTCCAGAGAGAGGCAGAGCTTCTAATTTAATTTCTCATTTGCTACTTTGATGTACATGTTACTGGAGAACACCAAACACACCTCTTCCAAGAAATGTTCCTCTGCTCAGGAATAGGCCCTACTGCTGAAGAAGACCATAAAGGTTTCCTATTGTTGCAGATAAAATTATTATTTTGATTGATACTTCTTTAAGGCTGTTGCAGAATCTCTCCATAGTCGTTTCAAGGTTATAGTGGTTTTGTTGTAGGTAAAGTACAAATAGTGACTCGAGGTGTCCTGCTTCAGATCAATATGTATGTTGAACAAAGAACTAACCGACTGTTGTATTTGTTTTTTGAAGTTATTTAAATGGTATGGTCTGAATGCATCATTCAACATAATTGTTATTTTACCAAAGGAGGCATGTTAGATCCATTGGAAAGGAGATACCTAGTCCGTTGTACAACTGAATGCATTCAACTGAAATGTGTCTTCCGCATTTAACCCAACCCCTCTGAATCAGAGAGGTGCGTGCGGAGGGCTGCCTTAATGGACATCCACGTCTTCGGCGCCTGGGGAACAGTGGGTTAACTGCCTTGCTCGGGGGCAGAACGACAGATTTTTACCTTGTCATCGAGGATTCGATCCAGCAACCTTTCGGTTACTGGCCCAACGCTCCTACCCGCCAGGCTACCTGCCGCCACATGCTGCTGTGTGTTGATGATATCAAAAATTCCAGTGTTTCAACCTTCTTTCTTTCCCAGCAGCCACAATTCATCTGTCAATGTTTGGTTTTCTTTTAGATTTGCTGGTGTGAACTGAACACATTTCACCATCACCATTTAACCTACCTATTAAGCATAGAGCAGAGAAAACATCGGTCTGTACACTCCTGTTGTCTTGATATGGCATAATTTCTGTCCTCTGACTTCCTGTTTCCTGTGTGAGTCAGACAGCGGTGGAGGTGTTCAAGAGGACCATCCTGGAAGCGGAAAAAATGGAGGGGGGAGCCCCCCAGGGCAGGACGTCCTGCTCCCTGATGTAACCATCCGCCTCGGGCCCTCGCAACCCGTCCCCAACCACAGCACTGGACACTGGGAAATCTCTCTACTTGAAGTGGCTAACTGCCTGTTCTCCCTCAAGAAACGTCTTCTGTTTTTCCCTTTTTTTTGTTTTTTTGGGGGAAGGACAGAGGAAGACTTTGACATTAAGAGTAATTATCCATCCCAGCTTAGAGTACACTCGTCTCACCCCCCCCTCCCTCCCTGACTTCCCCTTCTTTTGAGAAACCAAACGTGGGGAAATATCGAGCCTTACTTCTCATTTAAAGCCTGTAATCTCATTGCTACCTGACCCTGCCTTCCCCTTGAAAAGTTTGTATAACAACATATTTCTTAGTTATTATTATGGCCACTACAGTTGGCCAGCATTCATTCACTAGTGTAGTGAATGTTGATTCCCTTTTTTTTATTATTGTAATCATTAAATCTGCATATTGTTTCACTACAGTTTGATTTTCTGTCTGATTGTTTCTCAGAATTTGATTTTTTTTTGTTTTATACAAACTATCAGAATACACATGATAATTATATATTTTGATATTACAGTATGTGATATGATATAGGAATTATATAATATATATTTTCCCTAACCTGTCCTGGGATAAAGGATTTTGTATTCTACTTCCTCTTGGCTCCTCTACCTCAGAACATGTGAAAAGCCTGAGGTTGCCACCCAGTCAGGGAAACAGAATGTGTCATCACACCGCTCCTCACTCTTGCCAGCTCTCAGAGCGGGTTCGTGATAATTAACATTACCAAGGAGAAATGGAAACCTGATGGGTTGGATTAATATGTGCCCCCATGAGAGATCTAATCCTCATTATATTCCTCTCTATAATCTAGTTGGAGTAGAGTGGAGATAGTTACTGTCATGTAGAACCAATTATAGTACGGACTTATAGCCAGTCTTTACTCCATAGAATACATGAATTTCATCATGGAGAAACAACCCCTAGCCCACCTACCCTCTAGGCACTTGGGTAGATCTGAAAGGATGGGGTCTGGATCTATACTGAACAAAAATGTAAACGCAACAGGCAATGATTTTACTGAATTACAGTTCATATAAGGAATATCAGTCAATTCATATCAGTCAATTTAAATAAATTAATACGGCCCTATGGATATCATGACTGGCTGGGCCTTCCCAATCAGAATGAGTTTTTCACCACAAAAGGGCTTTCTTACAGACAGAAATACTCCTCAGTTTAATCAGCTGTCTGGGAGTCTGGATCCCGCAGGTGAAGAAGCCACATGTGCAGGTCTTGGGCTGGCGTGGTTGTGAGGCCGGTTGGACGTAGTGCCAAATTCTCTAAAACAACATTGGAGGTGGCTTATGGTAGAGAAATGAACATAAACGTATCTGCCAACAGCTCTGATGTACAGTTGAAGTCTGAAGTTTATATACACTTAGGTTGGAGTCACTAAAACTATTCTTTTCAACCACTCCACAAATTTCTTGTTAACAAACTATAGTTTTGGCAAGTCATCTACTTTGCGCGACAAGTAGTTTTTACAACTATTGTTAACAGACAGATTATTTCACTTACAATTCACTGTATCACAATTACCGTGGGTCAGAAGTTTACATACACTGAGTTGACTGTGCCTTTAAACAGCTTGGAAAATTCCAGAAAATTATGTCATGGCTTTAGAAGCTTCTGATAGGCTAATTGACATCATTTGAGTCAATTGGAGGTGTACTTGTGGATGTATTTCAAGGCCTACCTTCAAACGCAGTGCCTCTTTGCTTGACATAATGGGAAAATCAAAAGAAATCAGTCCTCAGGAAAAAATAATACCTCAGGAAAAAAACGCCTGAAGGTACCAAGTTCATCTCTACAAACAATAGTACACAAGTATAATCACCATGGGATCACGCAGCCGTCATACCGCTCAGGAAGGAGACACGTTCTGTCTCAGAGATGAACATAGTTTGGTGGAAAAGTGCACATAAATCCCAGAACAACAGCAAAGGACCTTGTGAAGACGCTGGAGGAAACAGGTACAAAAGTATCTAACCACAGTAAAACAAGTCCTATATTCACACAACCTGAAAGGCCACTCAGCAAGGAAGAAGCCACTGCTCCAAAACTGCCATAAAAAAGCCAGACTACGGTTCTAACTGCACATGAGGACGAAGATCGTACTTTTGGAGAAATGTCCTCTGGTCTGATAAAACAAAAATAGAACTGTTTGGCCATAATGACCATTGTTATGTTTGGAGGAAAAAGGGGGGAGGCTTGCAAGCCGAAGCACACCATCCTAACCGTGAAGCACGGGGGTGGCAGCATCATGTTGTGGGGGTGCTTTGCTGCAGGAGGGACTGGTGTACTTCACAAAATAGATGGCATCATGAGGTAGGAAAATGTGGATATATTGAAACAACATCTCAAGACATTTAACTTCCTGTCCTCAAGACAGGAAGTTAAAGCTTGGTTGCAAATGGGTCTTCCGAATGGACAATGACCCCAAGCATACTTCCAAAGTTGTGGCAAAATGGCAACAAAGTCAAGGTATTGGAGTGGCCATCACAAAGCCCTGACCTCAATCCTATAGAAAATTTGTGGGCAGAACTGAAAAAGCGTGTGCGAGCAAGGAGGCCTACAAACGTGACTCAGTTACACCAGCTCTGTCAGGAGGAATGGGCCAAAATTCACCCAACTTATTGTGGAAAGATTGTGGAAGATTACTGAAACGTTTGACCCAAGTTAAACAATTTCAATGCAATACTACCAAATACTAATTGAGTGTATGTAAACTTCTGACCCACTGGGAATGTGACAAAAGCAATAAAAGCTGAAATAAATCATTCTCTCTACTATTATTCTGACATTTCATATTCTTAAAATAAAGTGGTGATCCTAACTGACCTAAGACAGGGCATTTTTACTAGGATTAAATGTCAGGAATTGTGAAAAACTGAGTTTAAATGTATTTGGCTAAGGTGTATGTAAACTTCCGACTTCAACTGTACATTCCTGCAGACAGGTGCCAACTGCAGTCTCCCTTAACTTGAGACATATGTGGCATTGATCATGCTGTTTAATCAACTTCTTGATATGCCACACTTGTCAGGTGGATGGATTTTCTTGGCAAAGGAGAAATGCTCACTAACAGGGATGTAAACAGATTTGTGTACAACATTTGAGAGAAATAAGCTTTTTGTGCCTAAAAGGGGATCAATACTTTACATGTAGCATTGATATTTCTGTTCAGTATAATATGGCCAAACATCCTAGCCTATTAGGTGGCATGGAGAAGATTCTACCATGTTGGTTATACCTATCCAATTCTCCCAGGGCTGAATCTCAATAGTCTAATGTGGCTTCCTCCCAGGGCTGAGTCTCTATAGTCTAATGTGGCTTCCTCCCAGGGCTGAGTCTCTATAGTCTGAAGTGGATATCTCCTCTCCATCTGCACTGATCTGAACACTACAGGATAGGTCAAAGCAGTATGGCGGATGCCTTCTGGGATTTTGTTTCCTCTGTCCAGCTCTTTTACGTTAGTGCAGAAGAAAGGAGACAGCAGATGCAAATGAGCTGTTAGTTAAATCTGGTGAAACACATTTCTCACTATACTGACACTTGTGTTTTTGTTGAACATTGTCTAATGTTGGCGTCTAATAATGACAACTAAAGTGGGAAAGGGGGTAGCTAGTCAAAGTGAATGAGACCAACATTACAGGCCTGCTACCCAGGCTATGATTGAGAGGGGCTAAATTATACAAAGATAGGGTGATCTATTTTTTTTATTTTTTTTTTATCCCCTTTTCCCCCCAATTTTTCGTGGTATCCAATCGCTAGTAATTACTATCTTGTCTCATCGCTACAACTCCCGTACGGGCTCGGGAGAGACGAAGGTCGAAAGTCATGCGTCCTCCGAAGCACAACCCAACCAAGCCGCACTGCTTCTTTAACACAGCGCGCCTCCAACCCGGAAGCCAGCCGCACCAATGTGTCGGAGGAAACACCGTGCACCTGGCCCCCTTGGTTAGCACGCACTGCGCCCAGCCCGCCACAGGAGTCGCTGGAGCGCGATGAGACAAGGAAATCCCTACCGGCCAAACCCTCCCTTACCCGGACGACGCTAGCCCAATTGTGCGTCGCCCCACGGACCTCCCGGTCGCGGCCGGCTGCGACAGAGCCTGGGGGCGAACCCAGAGACTCTGGTGCGCAGTTAGCACTGCGATGCAGTGCTCTAGACCACTGCGCCACCCGGGAGGCAGGGTGATCTATTTAACCCATTGGCCCGAGCGAGAAAGAGTCAGCATATCCAGAGGTAGAGAGACACTTAAAAGGGCTTATCATCCTCTAATGGACTTGTAGGCGATTGATCAGCATTCAAGGGTAGCAATCCAATGCACTATCGGCAAGTCAGGAGATCCATTTACGTTCTCTTTGTTCTCTTACAGAGCTTCAAGCTCTCCAAGATATTACAATATGCTAATGTTGAAAAACATTATTTTATGACATTGAAGAGTCAGTATAAACCTATATTTCTATCTTGAATGTACAGGGATAGTGCTGACATTCATAAACAGTTTTATCACCAGATTTATATGCCCAGTGCGTTATTGTCATAACAGCCATATAAAACCATTACAGAGCCATAAAATCTTAATAATCTATTCAAATGTCCCCCACACTTCACATACAACATCACTGCCAGTTCTAGTACTTCAGATTAGAGGTCGATGGTCATCTAAATAAGGTTGTGACATCCTGTCTGTGTGAACAATGGCAGGTCATAGTAGTAGTATTGTGTGGAGAGGGCAAGAGAATACTGAGCCTTTGATGTAGCTCTGCACGCTCTCTTCTCCCTCGTGGGCCTATCACCTGGTTGCCATGATAACCACCCTCCCACCACACAAACACACTTCTCTCTGTCTTTCTCACTGTGCGGGCGTGCCAGACCTTATTCAACATTCAACTTGACCAGAAGAGAAGCGTTGCATGTGCAAAACGGCCTGCACAAAGCCCTGGCCAAGCAAAACCCTTTGTTGTCCTCCTGTTTAGTCTCTCGACAGCCAAAGCCCAGAATCAGCAGTGCCAACAGTTGAAGGGAAAGTGTCCACCCAGCAAAAGCCCTAAGTCCCCCATTGTGTCTCCTTTGTGTGGCAAGCCTCGCGATACTTTCCGGCACGGCCCCAGACGTATATATTGAGGTGTCCAACTTTTTTACTGTTACACTTTACTTGTGGGCCAGGTTGGACAGTATCCAGTGGAAAATGTCGCAGTATTCTGGAAAGGTAAGCTGCACCTGGGTCTTCCTGTATACACACAGCATCAGGTAGGTTACCACTGGGACATAACTGACTGGACAGCCAGGCCAGGTCTCCCTTGAAAAATAGGTATTTGGACCTCAATGGGACTACCAGGTAAAGGTTAGAGAGAACTCCAGCCAATACATATAGGTTTGGGAGTGTATGCATTTAACAGGTAGTGTAGGTGTGATCAAATGCGTTTGGAAATTTGGAGGCAATCCCTGGTGAAAATGTGAGATTTGGAGATTGTTCTAATCAGTGCCATAATTCTGTTTGTCTTGCTGGGAGAAATGTTAAATCTGTCAAGGGAGTTAAAAGATTATATCTAAAAGAGCAAGTCCTGGGAGCCTTTCATTTATTTATTTGATTTAAACTATCAGTGGCCGGTATGGATAATTAGTTGGTGGCTGGCCAATAAGAATGGACATACCATAGTCTTGTATGCATACGGCTGCTAAAGCCAACTCTAGTCTTGTATTAATAGCTATAGTTGGTTTCAGCACATAAATACAGCATGGAAACAAGACTGCATGACATAATCTGGAAAGCTGAAGCGTTTTAGTGTCTGCGATTAGAAATGAAAAGGTAACATCCGGTTGAGCCGACAAATGCAGCGTTTACCTTGAAAGAAGTCTACTCTAAAGCGGAAACATTGCATTTAAATTTCAATCATGCTGTAAAGCTGAACTTCCGCGATGTGGATTGAATAGACACTCCAGTGACAAAGTGTCTGTCAGGCCTCTAGCCTGGGATCCAAACTCAATCGCTCTGGACTGTTTCACTACATTTGGCTAAGTGAACAATAAAATGAAATGGAGCAATGGAGTTGGCATCCAAAGACAATCCCACCAGGACTTTGGTTCAAATACTATTTGAAATAGTTCAAATACTTTAAGCGTTTGCTTTAGCCTGCCTCCAGTGGCAGCTGGATGGGGTTTGCACTTTTGGGATTTTTCTATGGGTTGCATTGCAACAGGCAAGCTCAATCAAGCCAGTTATAGTATAATGATGTAAAATATTATTTGATCCCAGGCTATTCTACCTCGACCTCCCCACCCTAACTAATGAACTGTGGTATTAACCTCCTCACCCACCCAACACAGATCACCTTCTACGAGGGAAAATGCTTCACCGGCAGGCAGCTGGAGGTCAGGGGCGACTGCGATAACTTCCAGGACCGTGGCTTCATGAACCGCGTCAACTCCATCCGTGTGGAGAGCGGCGCCTTCTGCTGCTTTGACCACCCCGACTTCAAGGGACAGCAGTACATCCTGGAGCACGGCGAGTACCCCGAGTTCCAGCGTTGGAACAGCCACAACGACCACATGGGCTCCTGCAAGCCCATCAAGATGGTGAGAGATGGGGTTTAGGGTCCCGGATTGTAGGGATAGGGGTTAAGAATTGAAGGGACAGGGGTTAAGAGTTAAGAATTTAAGGGACAAGGGTTAAGGCTTAAAGGGATAAGGGTTAAGAATTTAAGGGACAGGGGTTAAGGCTTAAAGGGATAGGTGTTAAGGTTTGAAGGGATAGGGGTTAAGGCTAGGGGGGTGCTAATGAGAATGATGAGAGGCTACGTTATAGCATTTTCTACTTTAACTCAAAGATACTTTAGATTCTTCTCGCTCATTTTCATTATAATAGTATTCCATATTCCGCTGTTGAAAAGCGTGTATGAAATCCAAATGCAGACTCATGTTAACTCCTCTCCTCTTCTACTGTGTCTTGCAGCACGGTGAGCACTACAGAATGGAACTGTTCGAGGCCTGTAACTTCTCTGGCCAGTGTGTGGAGGTCTGTGACGACTGCCCCTTCCTGCAGAGCCGTGGCTTCAGCAAGAGCTGCATCAACTCCATCAAGGTCTACGGAGACGGAGCGTAAGTAACACACCTCTAGCCACAGACTGTAATCACACACACGTAAAACTGTGAAATCAGAGATAAACACAAACCGAGAGATACATTTACAGTGATTAAACATTTGGATCTATTTTTGTTGAGCTAAGATATCCAACCTTTTAGCATGTGTTAAGTTGGAACATATATGCCAACGATCTAGCAGGTAAGGCGTAGACACTGCTGAATTCCTAAATAACTAATTCCACTATTCACAACTGTGGTCACAACTGTTATTTTCCAGGAGTGAGTTGAATATTAAAGGGGAAGTTCAAGATTTTACAACTTGATGTTAAATGGTTCCTCACCCTGAAAGTAGTATATTTATTTTTAAAAGCCAAGACACCTTTATGTAACATCAAACCACATATGTAGTTGATTTGAGCTGATTTGAAGAGTGATAGTATTTTATAAATCTATGTAATTTATTAATTGAATGGACAGACTAAGCTATTAGTGAACACACAATACATTTCTATATTTGACTTAATATCCTGATAACATCATTAAATTACACACAGTAGATATATTTAGGCCATTACTGCTATTCCATCTCTCTAACAGTGTGTGAAGTGAGCAGATGTGTGACCATTTCTAACCGGTTTGTTTCCTTCTGTAGTTGGGTGATGTACGAGGAGCCTAACTTCCGCGGCCGCATGTACATCGTGGAGAGAGGAGACTACTGCAGTCACAACGAGTGGCAGGCCGAGAACCCCAACATCCAGTCCATCCGTAGAGTGGTCAACTACTTCTAAACCTCTTCCCCTGTTCTGCCCCAGACCCGCATGGACTGTGACTTTCACCATTCTAGAAATGTACAATAAAAAAAATACATAATACCACAAATGTATTTTTATCGAACACTTGCCGTGTTATGTTTGTGTGAGTGTACGAGGGTCTATATAGAGCAGTGGTTTTCAACCTGGGTACTAGGACCCCTGGGGGTACCCAGCCTATCCACAGGGGGTACTTGGGAAGACTCATTATGAATATAGACTTAAAGATTGATTGCCCATGAGGGGGTACTTCGAGAGCAAAACAAGAAAAATACATGTTCATACTATCACTCATTCACAACTGTGAATCATGAGGCACAAATACATACTAATCGCAAAGGAGTATTTATTGTATGTAATAACAGGTTCTTAAATTAAATGCAAATGACTTTGAAACTAAAGGCAACCTGAACTATATGGCACTAAGACCAGTCATGTATTGTCATATTGGTAATCAAACTCCATGAAAACCACAAATGAAATAAAAACAGAATTTAACCAACTTAATTTCTTGATTAAATTACTTAAAGGGATCTCAAATACTAAAACAGAGCACGAAGACAAATGTATTTCAGTTGGAGAAACATCTTGTATACAAGCAACCAAAAATCCCTTCACGGTACAATTATAAGCCTCACATTCTAAACAGGGTTGAAATCTCAAACATTAACCTTCAAATAATCCAAGTGGTGAGAATGGGAAGAACACAGTCCCCTCTAGAGCATAAACCAGTCAGTTAGCTCACTTCCTTACAAATCATTTCCAATCTTTTGCACATGTTTAAATGACAATTAACACTTTAGTACAAAAAACAGAATGTAAAAATGTTGATGTATCACTATGGGAAAAAAAATAAAAAATAATTTGGGGTCTAAAAAGACCGAAATCAAACACCCTTGTTTTAGGACGTGTTGGAAGTGCTTTAAAAATGGCCACCACCTGGACGGCGCTTTAGCTAGAGGGGGTACAGTTCCTGTGGAGGTAGGACTTCATCTGAGCTATGACCTCGCTCTCCTCCTCCAGGGTCAGGTCCAGGTAGTCTTCTTCATGTCGGGGGATGTCCTCCAGCACCTCATTCACCAGGTCTACGTCCATAGGGTCCTCCCCTTGGCTCCCAGAGCCTGGACACACCAATGACAAGTGTCATGTTCATTAGGGCTCTCCTTTGGGGATTTGGGTATAAATGGCATCCTGGTGCCTTCAGTATCAGCAGCATATTGAATGCCTCTTTCTCACATAGACCTCTCAACAGTGGAACACTAGCCAGTGTATGTGACAATAAAACAGATTTTTGAAATGATTTATTCAATAAGACCTGTATTGTTGTATTAACGGAGTAATGAGAGAGTGCATCCGTCTGTTCATCTGCATGCTTATCTGTGTACGTACGTGTGTGAATGTAAGTCCTACCTGCGGACTCAGAGGAGGTGCTGGGCTCCTCGGAGAGTGAGGAGGGGGGAGAGGGGGAGAGCAGCTCTGGGGGCAGGACCCCCTGGTTGTCCAGCAGTAGCTGGGTGGCCCCTTGCACATCTCCCCCCGTCAGCTTCAGTGCAGCTTCGGCAGCCTCCGGCTCAAAGCCCAGGTATAACAGCTATGCAGAGGGAAGGATAAGGTACCATACTAAACTGATAAACCTACCTTTTATACTGAAATAGTGACGAGAGCTCGAAAGAGGTAGGGGATGTTACCTGCTCAACCTTGGATTGATCTATGGGGACCTCTGTGTTGTGGTTGGTTACAGCAGCAGACTCAGCCTGGGTGGACTCTAGAAGAATCTAGGGGGAGACAAGGATCAAGTAATACAAAAAAAATACATATTAGCAAAGTATGCTAGCCTGCACCTACACTCTTCTGCTAGCTAATGTTGCTTCATGGCTCTGGTAACTTGTCGTAATGGTTGGCATATCCTCTTTCATGGCGTATTGAGAAACAATGTGTGTTTTTGCAGTAGCGGCGACTGCCTCTCACCCCATAGGCTCTGTCCATGTCCCCATCTGCCTGTTGGAGGGCCCGGGCAGCGTCTCTCTTGGAGTAACCCAGCTCTCGGAGGGTGGCCAGGCCCTCCATACGCCTCCTCCTCCTCTCCCTCTCCTGCTGTTTCATCTCCTCCCTCTCCTGACAGGGACAGACAAAACCATAGAATTACACTCAATATGGCCACCGCTCCATCCATCATGGGACACTGACTTGAATAGTTCTAGTAAGTGTATTTCTATGATTATAACAGCCCTGATAAGTTAGTTGCTATTAGGAAATGTTTCCTATCATCAGCAACTACATCAAGTGAGAGCGCTGGTCCCTTTTTTCCGCCACTATGAGTGCCGGCCCCTTTTTCCCTACTATGGGACTTATTTAATTCATAGAAATATAAAAACTAGAATGGACATTTGATAAAATAATGTATATGTTGAAAGATAATGATAAAATAATTCCACTCCGAAAACCTTATAACTGTATGAAATTGATTAGAATCATAAAATTATAATCTGATGATGAGTGTAGTTTTAGTCAGAATTAGATTAAACAATGTGTCTGTATAGTGGAAAAACACAGACGGTCTGAGCAAGGCGTAGCTTAGGATTTGAACTTGTATGTTTGTGCCGAAGAAAAGAAACGAGAACAGTTAAACTGTGTTTGGACCGACCTGGCTAGGCCTCTGAGAAACATGACAGCATAGGGAGTACTTCTCAAGGTTTCCCTAATCTCGGGGGAATGGAACTGTCGGCTGGGCAGTGGTGAGAACTATGGAGAAGGATAAAACTCACCTACTGTTTGTGTGGAAGTATGTGCGCAGCTATAAAATGGATGTCTTTGTATAATGGACTTCAGTGCATTCTCGTGAATAAACTGTACTTTTGTTTTGCATAAGATGAGTCTTTGACTAATTATTATTAAACCCATGGTCTTACAGATTTCGGGGATTGATCAGAGCTATTGATTGTCAGTTATTATCACTGGGATTGAAAATTCTCTTGCCAACATTACCATTCAAGTCAACATTGCGTCATTCTATTGCTGAGGGGGGACCCACCTGTCTCCTGTGGGTGATGTGCAGCACGGCCTCGTCTACGTTGCCGTGGCAGGCCCTCAGGCCTAGACGGGCCTCCTGCTCAGAAAAACCCAGACCCATCAGCCCTGTCATCTTCCCTGGATCCAGACACAGACGCCCATACAGGTCCTCCACCTACAACACAGCAGGAGTAAGAGGTAGAATCAGTAATATGACATTATATTACAGTGAGGTGCCTCCAAGCTTATAGAAATGTTGTTGTTAATGTCTGAAGACAAGACAATCTGGACGCAGGACTCCAGATTGTACAGCCAGATGATGTACTGTACCAGCATTAGCTTCTGTGTGGCCTGGTGTTCGTTACCATCCAGGTACGCCAGTAAGCTCTGTAGGAGGTACAGCCTGAGGAACAGCACCTCTTCTCGTCCTGTGTTTCCCTGAAAACAAAATTAATACAAATTTACTATATTACAACTTTTATGAAATTCAGATCGACATAGGTGCTTAGTGGGTAGGGGCTAGACGTTGTTTGTTAACAGAGCCATAGACCAGTGATGGTGGTTCATCACCTTGATCTGCATGAGCCTCTGCTGCTGCTCTCCGTAGCACTTGAGGAAGCAGTCCTCGGCTCTCTGCAGCCTCTGCTTGCCGTCGTCCAGGCAGGAGAGGGCCTCCAGGGCTCTGTAGCACCACACGATGTCCAGCTGCAGTACTGCATAGTTGTCCACCGTGCTCAGGAGCACGGAGCCACATGTACTGTGGAGACACACAAAATATATATCTTACATCAGTCTTAATAAAATTAATGGATCGGAGGAACTGTACAATGGTATTAGAGGTGGAACAGAACGTGTAGTAGAAGTCGTACACATTCAAAGTCAAATGAAATGATAACACCATAAAATTATCTGACATTTTTAATCAGACATAGACGGTTTTAACCAAAAGTTAAATGTGTGTTTTGACCAATATCTGTTTCGACAAAGGATTTCTGTGATTGTAGCTGAAGGTGTTTTACCCAAACTGGTCGTCAGCTTGCAGCAGGTGGCACAGAGCAGCGTCGTACTGTTTCCTCTTCATCAGAGCGCGGCCTTTCTCGTGGAACCCCATGGCTAGAATCAAAGCCTGGGGACAACAATCACACAGCATTAGAAATAGTCAAGAGTTTGTGTGGTGTGGAGTCACAATCAGTGGAGGTTAAATTCACACAGAACACATGGCAAGAATCATAGTTACCATTCAGGCCACAAGTTGTGTGAGCTTGCTGTCCACTCGTACTGCTTATCATGACAGTTATGAATATAATATTGCTCATATGTTCATGAGTTCTTTGTCTAGACTACCTTTTTCTCTCTGTGAGGTATTTTCAGAGGGTTCCCCTTCTGATCAGCAATCTCTAGGAATGGAGTCGTGGCTGGGTCATCGGTGCCATCTACAATGACAACCAAACCACAGAACCACCATAAAATAACACTCCTGTAGCATTGTGATTGAGGTTAAACGCAGTATGAGGGTCTTACTGAGAGGTTCTGGATGCCTAAAACGACAACCAAGCCAAAGAACAAGCATGAAGTAATATTCCTGTAGCGTTGTGATAATTGTGATTGTGTTTAAAAGCAGTGTCTCACTAACCTCTCTCGGAGAGGATCTGGAAGCCCTTCTGGGTTCTCTGGACACTCTGGTCCTGTGTTTTCTTCTTCTCCTCCTCCTCCGTCATCTGTTTCTTCCTCTCAGGCTCGCTCACCCGCAGAACCATAATCTTACTGTTGTTCTTCACGTCCTGTTCATCCAGACGCTTCTCTGTGAAGAGAAACCGTTTCAATGCTTGCAAAGTTGAGAGAAAAAAATAAGAAACCTGCACACTGCTCTTGCTAGTATCGCTGCTCTTTATAATAAGCTTTACGTATCGGACTTAAGGCCTTCGTCAGAGCTTTTGCATGCAAAGCTGAAATTACCAAACATAATGAGAGTTCATATGTATTGATTAGAGGGGGGTTGTGGCAACTAGGCCTAAATGGAACTTACCAGGAGTCAGTGTCTTCCCATTCAAAATTAACTTGATGTATTTGAGTCCATATTGTTCAGCAATCCTATACAAATGTAGGAAGAAAGTAGCACTGTATAGCTTTGTGACCTTAGACATAGTAGGCCTAATAAGACACTTCACCCACTGATAACATAAAAGATTGACATTGTGATGGCCATTTTCACTTACCTAGTCATGATATCTTGTGCAATGACATCCAGTTTAGTCTCCAAATAGTTCTTCTTCTTGACATCCTAAAGCAATCAGGTAAAAATCTGGAATTATTAGTTTATTTTCTGTAGGGTGTGTCAGGGAAAACACACCCACCCAGCCTAAAACACACACAAACCTTTTTCCCATCTTTAGGCAGAAGGAGTTCCAACGTGGCCACAAATGTCTCTCTATAGGTTTTATTCCCCATTCCTCTCTTTACTGCTTGGGATCTGATGCTCTCCAAGGCACTTGCCACTTCAGACACAGAGAAGCACACAATGGGTGCATAATTCACTGCAAGCTGCTGTAATGACAACAGTGACAAAGACAGACACACAGACAGGCATAGTTAAAAACATATCACACAAAACTGACTCATAGTCAGGTGACAGACCAGCCAGCTGAATGAACATCAACACATTTAGAATGGCTATAACTTCCTAGCTAATGTTACCTGCAGAGGTTGCTGTCCTGCCTGGTTGTATTCTGTGGTGTAAGGTGGGTTCCAGAGCTGAATCTTATCTTGTTTTAAAAGATTTACCAGCTTTGCCTGAATATGCATGTCTGCCATTCTCAAAACTGTGAAAAAAAATATGGTAGGAAAAGTGAAAGTGAACATCTAGCCCGCAAACAATAGGGGAATTCCGCAGGATGAAAAAGTACGAAAATGTACATACTCACTACTAAAGTCGCTCTGGATAAGAGCGTCTGCTAAATAACTCAAATGTAAAATGGATGAGTAGAACTAACTAGCTACAGTAGGTAGAGCCAACATTATTGTATGCTAAATACGCAGTCACAGACAACAACAACAGCTGCGACGCTGCCCCTTTTGGCTACGACTAGCTCACGCAGGATAAATACGACACATTCGTTGTTTCAGGTTTATTTAAAGATTTACCAAATTAATGATTCAGTCACGTTGGAAGTGTTAACCTTGTCGCCGTATTATTTTGATAGGAACGTGTTGAAACGAGGTTTTTAATGTTATTCTTCTCTTTCACTTCCGTACTAAGGTAAGTCACGAGGTCCAATTTGTCTTCGCTCCTACTCGGTGGCAAAGCACGGAACTTCTAGAAAGTACTCCACCACAAGTACCGGTATGTCCAATGATTTAAAATATGTAGGTTATCCATTTACATTTTTGGTTGTATTTCATTCCACCTGTTATTACCCTTAATGCAGTGGTGTAAAGTACCTAAGTAAAAATACTTTAAAGTACTACATAAGTATTTTGGGGGGGGTATCTGTACTTTACTTTACTATTTATACTTTTGACAACTTTTACTTCACTACATTCCTAAAGGAAATAATGTACTTTATATGCCATACGTTTTCACCGACAACCAAAGTACTCATTACATTTTGAATGCTTAGCAGGACAGGAAAACGGTCCAATTCACAGACTTATCAATAGAACATCCCTGGTCATCCCTACTGCCTCTGATCTGGCGGACTCCCTAAACACACATTTATTTGTATTTATTTTTAACCTTTATTTAACTAGGCAAGTCGGTTAAGAACAAATTCTTATTTACAATTACGGCCTACCAAGAGGCAAAATGCCTCTTTTTGGGGCAGGGATAAAAATATATATATATGTGTGTGTATGTGTGTATGTGTGTGTACGTATATATATATGACAAAACACACATCACGACAAGAGAGACAACACTACATAAAGAGAGACCTAAGACAACAACATAGCAAGGCAGCAACACATGACAACACAGCATGGTAGCTACACAACACGACAACAACATGGTAGCAACACAACATGGTAGCAGCACAAAACATGGTACAAACATTATTGGGCACAGACAACAGCCCAAAGGGCAAGAAGGTAGAGACAACAATACATCACGCAAAGCAGTCACAACTGTCAGTAAGAGTGTCCATGATTGAGTCTTTGAATGAAGAGATTGAGAAAAAACTTTCCAGTTTGAGTGTTTGTTGCAGCTCGTTTCAGTCGCTAGCTACAGCGAACTGAAAATACGAGTGACCCAGGGATGTGTGTGCTTTAGGGACCTTTCACAGAATGTGACTGGCAGAACAGGTGTTGTATGTGGAGGATGAGGGCTGCAGTAGATATCTCAGATAGGGGGGAGTGAGGCCTAAGAGGGTTTTATAAATAAGCATCAACCCGTGGGTCTTGCAACGGGTATACAGTATGACCAGTTTACAGGGGAGTATAGAGTGCAGTGATGTGTCCTATAAGGAGCATTGGAGGCAAATCTGATGGCACATGCTACGTTTGTAAATTATGTCTGAGTGTTGGCGTGTTCCCCTGGCGATCTGTACATTTTTATGTTTGATTTAACCTTTATTTAACTAGGCAAGTCAGTTAAAAACAAATTCTTATTTACAATGACAGTCTAATGATGTCTGAGTGTCAGTGGTGTAAAAATATTTTAGAGAACTACTTAAGTCGGTTTTTGGGGGTATCTGTACTTTACTCATCATATTTTTGACTACTTTTACTTCACTACATTCATTAAGAAAATATTGTACTTTTTACTCCATTTATTTTCCTTAACACCCAAAAGTACTCATTACATTTTGATTGCTTAGCAGGACAGGAAAATGGTCCAATTCAGTTATCAACCAAACATCCCTGGTCATCCTTACTGCCTCTGATCTGGCAGACTCACTAAACACACATGCTGTGTTTGTAAATGATGCCTGAGTGTTGGGGTGTGCCCCTGGCTTTCCGTAAATTAAAATAATAATAATTGTGCAATCTGGTTTGCTTAATAAGGAATTAGAAATGATTTATACTTTTGATACTTAAGAATATTTCAAACCAAATACTTTTATACTTTTACTCAAGTAGTATTTTACTGCGTAACTTACTTTTACTTGAGTTATTTTCTATTAAGGAGTCTTTACTTTTACTCAAGTATGACCGTTGGATACTTTTTCCACCACTGCTGAGTGTTGGAATGTTCCCCTGGCTGTCTGCATGTCCCCAGTGAAAGTTGCGCCCATGGTTTTGGGGTTAGATTATGAGATGGCTCGGTCCTCATATTATGATGCTACCAACACGATTGGAGTTTAGCCTACAACAAAATGCAGAGAGACTGACACAAATGACAACACAGAATAGTAGAAGTAAAGGAAAGAACATCAAAAGTATGGTACCTTTTTTAAAATGACTCAGACAAAGAGATTTGATGAGATGTTTTAATATTCAATATGCATGTAGAAGTAGCATACTGTACGAAGATATTTAATCACTGCATCATCACACTGTCTGCACATTCCATCTGGATTGCTGGGATTCATCTTACTGTATGACAATAATAGGCTATCCACACCAGAGAATAATCAGTCATTTTCCACTAATTTGTTCAGTGGCACACAGTCCTGCAGACTCACTGAAGAAAATATATTCCCTTCTCAAACAAACACATTTAGGCTCCAATGAGATGAAACTCAAACGTTAACATACGGGTCCAATACAGGGTAAGGCACAGCAACTTACATGACATTATTAACATGTAAATGGCTGCATAGCAAATGTCCTTATAGCAACTCAACAATATTGTTTTTAATGCAGAAACATACAACACATATTGCACTATAGCAGACTCCCTCTCTTATCAGAATGATGTGTACATCCCAAGTCTCCTGGCAGCCTCTGACTTCTTGGGCCCTTTTCTCTGGGGGAAGGGGTAGTGGTGAAGGGAGCTGGAGGAGAACAGAGGTGGCTGCTGGCCCCCAAAACTCAGTTGTCTGGACAAAACGACTGGGGCTGAGAACTTCTGGGAGCCTGAAATGCTGTTACTGGTACTCAACTCTTCAGAATGGATAGAAGTAGAATCCCCCAAGACTTTGTCACTGGACATCTCAGGACAGTCCTCAGAGAGCGAAGTCAAACTCGAAGAATTGCTGCCGGTGAATGTGGGGTTTGGATGAGGTGCTATGATACCGTTGGTCCGTCGGTGGATTCCCAAGTGTGTGTACCATGGGGTTATCTCCAGGTGCCTAACAAAATCAATCTCAGCCTCTGACACCGTCCTCTTCCTCTCATGGGTGCTCTTCATCTCCTGGTTGACCAGGACCATGTTGACCAGGGCTTTCCCACGGATCTCTGTTGCGTCATCAGCTGATACTGTCGGGAAATAGAATAGAAAAGTAAAGACAGGTTAACAGACATTTGCAATCAACCTTTCAGCTCAGAAAAAAATAAAAATATGTAGTCATGTTATGTAAGAAAAATATAACTTGTGTTCAAATGACACCACACACACACACTTCCAGAAGCCTATAGCCTAGCCAGCAGATCTGACCGTCTTGCTTACAGCTGCATTAGGTTTGGAAAGACTTCCTGTACATATTACCTAAACTACCTCGTACCCTTGCACATTGACTCTCGCTGGTACTCCTTGTATATATGGCCTCGCTATTGTGATTTATTGTGTTACTATTTTCAATGAGCAAAGGTTCTTACTTTTTACTTCTGCGTTGTTGGGAAAGGGCTCATAAGTTAGCATTTCATGGTAAAGTCTACACCAGTTCTATTCCATTGACGCATAAGACAAATACAATTTAATTTGAATGGGACAATTTTAAAGTACAAGGCATTTGTCGTCCCTGGATTGAGGTATGTTTTCTGAATAATATATTGCAGGGGCTCCACAGGTGTTCACGAAGGAAGTCTGTCCGACCCTAGCGCAGCTGTAAGGGTCAGGTCTACTGGCTACCTATAGTCTACAGTAACTGCCATTTTTGTTGTTCAAAGCAGACGGATCAGGATAATCTTTTGTATGAAGAAACAAAAGTAGCCAAGACTAATTCAGTCAAAACTATTGAAATTCACATCATATAAATCCATTTTACATACAAAAGACCATGGGTGCAGAACATCAGCGACAATGTAACATTAGCCTTGTTGCCAGACAAAACTTTAGACAAAACGGGTTGTGTGCATGCCAAGCTCGCACAGCACTCATCGAAAGAGTTGCCTACCTTGTCTGAATAAAACCACCCGGGTCTTTTGTTTCTCTTTAGTGCAGTTATACTGTTCTCTCAAAAGTGCAATATCTCGGTTCATCCTGGTTCGGTCCGCGACAATTTCGCGTTGGTCCTCGTCCTCAACCAAATGACTCACGTCTCCGGCTTTTTCCCTACGACTCCAGGATCTCATCCGTTCACAGGAACGCGTCGAATTGCAACAGGAGCACCAGCGCGACAACATCCTGTTTGCATTGACGACCTATTTAGATTTTTATTTCCCCAATCAAAAGAAGGCACAACTGACAGAATGAAAAGTTGCCTATTTAACTACCTGCCGCATGTAGAATAGCCCACGGCACTGTCTGCATCTGATTAGGTGTGTAGTGTAACCTATGTACAGTGGTTCTGCAGTTTAATTGATGTGCAAACAACTGAGGAGAATTGAAGGTTAGCCTTTTCTTTTACAAAATACCAAGTAGGTGCAGTACAATGTGTAGTTTAGCTAGTTATGGTAAAAGGTGAAAACTGCTTATCTGTATGATAGAATAAAGTAAAATAGGTGAATAGTTTAGTATGACTTGATATAATACAATATTATAAAGTAATGCATACAGTAAGCTATGCTACACAAACATTAAGTTACGTTTGAGTCTTCATACTATATTATCCAGTATGTGGGCTTTTTTAAAATTATCTGTAGCCCTAACAATCTAAATGGATTTACATGTTTATGAATTATGTTCTGTAAAGATGTTTTGAATGAGCCACTTGTTAGTTGGACTAGTTGGCACTGGCACACAGTATATTGACACAACAGTGTTGTTGAAGTTGTGGGTGAGTCCTGCTTTGGAGGGGTGGAATAAATGGATGACAGGGTGACACATCTAGCAGGTGTATCTGCACTGTAAAACCCTTCACAGGAAATATGCCCTCAGTTTAATGCTTGGCATTTAGGCCTATTCACACATCACTCCTTTGCTCCATTATTACTGCCTGGAAAATGGGTATTTCTCCATACTAAAGCATTAAGGCATGTGTTTCAAAGATATCAGTAGGCCTACCACAGAGATTTTCTATGCAAACACTCCCTCTTCCATGAATTGTTCAAAGGGACCTGTGGATTTCCTGTTTCTGAAGAAGAAGCAGAGGGCTGCTGATACAGCAAATTAAAAAACAAATTGGGGGGGGGGGGGGGGGGGGGGGGCTCTCTCTCTGGCTCTCTCTCAAAAGAGAACTTTTGATTTAAAAAAGTAACCAGAATAGCCAGTAATGATTGACATGAATAAAGCCAAGGACAGAGTAGTGACTGCCCAGTCAAAAAGGGCTCAATCAAGCGTGCACATTCTACAGGAACGCACCCCTGTCTACTGTAGCTCGCCAGTCACTACACCACCCACTGCAAACCACATCATTTCAACGTAGAAAAGTGGGTAACATTCGGCTGAGATGATGATCAATGAAATGTAAACCTTTATTCACCCACTGAAAAGACAGACAGAAGTTTGTGCAAGTACATAGTGCAAGTGATCAATACAGTATGACAATATGTTCAGGTATTTATATTGTCAAGATCTCCACCAATCTGTAACCTTTGCATGCTATCTTGAACATGCACATGTTCTATGATTACATAATATGACTTTTATAGTTACAGTAACCTCAAAAAATGTGGCAATGGATGGGTTAGTCATTTTAAGGTTGAATAAAAACTGTTACATTTGTTTGTAAGATAGTCTTAACTTTAGGATATTTACTGTATTACAAGTCCTATCAAATTGTGTTAGGTTGACAATGCAACCAAATATCAACATTTTAAATGGATAGATTCACATAATCAAACATATTCATTATTAACTTGAAGATTCAATTTGACATCAACCAAAGCTTGAAACCCTAGTCATATACAGCGCCTTCGGAAAGTATTCAGACCCCTTGACTCTTTCCACATGTTGTTACGTTACAGCCTTATTCTAAAATGGATTAAATTGTTTTTTCCCCTCATCAATCTACACCCATAATGACTAAGCAAAAATAGGTTTAGACTTTTTTGATAATTTATATGAACAACAAAAAAATATTACATTTACATAAGTATTCAGACCCTTTACTCAGTACTTTGTTGAAGCACCTTTGGCAGCAATACAGCATCTAGTCTTCTTGGGTATGACGCTACAAGCTTGGCACACCTGTATTTGTAAGCATTTCACTGTAAGTTCTACAACTGTTGTATTTGGCACATGTCACCTTTTGAGGGTGTAGCAGGATTTCTTATAAGCGTCCAGATTAGTGTCCCACTCATTGAAAGTGACAGCTCTAGCCTTTAATTTAGTGTGGATGTTGCCTGTAATCCATGGCTTTTGGTTGGGATATGTACGTACGTACGGTCACTGCGGGGATGTCGACGTCAATGCACTTATTTATGAAGCCAGTGACTGATGTGGTATACTCCTCAATGCCATCGAATGAATTCCGGAACATATTCCAGACTGCTAGCGAAACAGTCCTGTAGCTTAGCATCCACATCATCGGACCACTTTCATATTGAGCACGTCACTGGTACTTCCTGTTTGAGCTTTGGCTTGTAAGCAGGAATCAGGAGGATAGCGTTATGGCCAGATTTGCCAAATTCAGGGCAAGGAAGAGCTTTGTACGCGTCTCTGTGTATAGTTTTTTCTCTCTAGTTGTACGTGAAATGTTGGTAGAAATGAGGTAAAACTGACATTTTCCTGCATTAAAGTCCCCGGCCACTAGTAACAGATGACCATTTTCTTGTTTGCTTACGGCCTTATACAGCTCGTTGAGTGCAGTCTTAGTGCCAGCATCAGTTTGTGGTGGTAAATAGACAGCAATGAAGAATATAGTTGAAAACTCTCTTGCTAAATAGTGTGGTCTACAGCTTATGATGAGGTACTCTAACTCAGGCAAGCAAAACCTTGAAACTTCCTTAATATCAGATATTGCGCACCAGCTGTTGTTGACAAATAGACACACCCCTCCCCCACGGATCTTACTGGAGGCTAATGTTCTGTCTTGCCACTGCACGGAAAACCCAGCTAACTGTATATTATCCATGTCCTTGTTCAGCCACGACTCGGTGAAACATAGGATATTACCGTTTTGAAAGTCCTGTTGATAGGATAGTCTTGAACAAACCTTATCCAGTTTATTCTCCAGTGATTGCACGTTCTCCAGTGGAATATTCTCTCGCCAACGCAGTCTCGCCAGGCATCCGGCTCATCGACCTCTATAGAGGCGTCTCCTCTTCTTACGAATGACGGGGATTTGGGCCTGGTTCGGGAAGAGCCTTATATACAGTGGGGAGAACAAGTATTTGATACACTGCCAGTTTTGCAGGTTTTCCTACTTACAAAGCATGTAGAGGTCTGTAATTTTTATCATAGGTACACTTCAACTGTGAGAGACGTAATCTAAAACAAAAATCCAGAAAATCACATTGTATGATTTTTAAGTAATTAATTTGCATTTTATTGCATGACATATGTATTTGATCACCTACCAACCAGTAAGAATTCCGGCTCTCACAGACCTGTTAGTTTTTCTTTAAGAAGCCTTCCTGTTCTCCACTCATTACCTGTGTTAACTGCACCTGTAGCTTTGCATATCTTGAAAACTTAGTCTCTCAAGTAACCCATTTTTGTGTGCCACTATTATTTGACTGTCAAGATTTAGTAGGCAACTTATTTAGGTCTGTTCATTCACTACATTTGATGGGCATTTTCTTCACTCATTCTGGATTTCGGGCTTGGAGCCAGACAGTTTAATTGTTTATTCATAACTAACATGTTTAATCTACTGCAGCTGCTCACTCAACCCATTTCCCCAATGTTGTGTTCAGCTGAAGGTGATTACTGTTGATGGGAACCTCAATGTTGTCCACCGGAACAATGTGCAGTTTGACAGTGAACTGTCAGAATTCAGGTAAAACAACAATGAACTAAAGAGAGAAATACGTACACTTCCAAATGTTTTGGATGATTTGCGCTAACAAACAAACCACTTTCTTTTTCTTTCTTTTTCCCCCCTCCAAGGACTCAGGGAGGGGTCCGTACCCATTTGACAGGCTTACTGTCACTCCTGTGGTCATGTTGGTTAAGGTAGTAGTGAAGTGCACCATGAATAGTACACTACTTTATAGTGCACAAGTACAACTATTTGCTCAGCTCACTTCACTCTGTTCAAACAATTACTCCATTACTCACTTCTCAGCCGTTATTCAGTTGAGTTCAAAGGTAGGGCCTACAACAGTAAGATCACCAAAAGTGCTGTAACAAATCCATTACACTGCCTGAAGCTATAAGATTTATGAAACTCATTTAATTAAACAGCAGATAATTCATATTTTGTAAAAATATGAAATTATCTCTCCACTGCTATCTTCAGCAGAAATACACAACGCTTTGAATCAACAGTCATCAATATCGGATTCAAGTGGAATCCACTTGTAATAGGAATGCTACTGGCAGATACAATCGTGTTTTAGTCCTGTGATTTGTAACTGAGAAATTCCATGGGGATTTCCTAGGCACTTGACCTGGTCCTTGAAAGCCCTATCAGGGAGTGGCCAGGTGTGTGGACTGTACTAGTAATATATTAAAGTGCTCCATTTTGTATTTTGATTACAGTCAGGCAACACATGTATTGTATTTCATAATTTCCCTTTTTAACAGCAACATAGCAGTGTGTACTGGAGGAAAGGAACCAACCAAGCTCTCAGTGATCTCAATCCAGGAAAAAGTTTGCATGAACTTCTAACGGCTGTCTAATTCCTCCTCCTCGGATGAGGAGAAGGAGTAAGGGTCGGACCAAAACGCAGAGTTGTAGTGCTCATATTGATTTATTTATTTTTATTTTTTTTTTTATCCCATTTTCTCCCCAATTTTCGTGGTATCCAATCGCTAGTAATTACTACCTTGTCTCATCGCTACAACTCCCGTACGGGCTCGGGAGAGACGAAGGTCGAAAGCCATGCGTCCTCCGAAGCACAACCCAACCAGCCGAACTGCTTCTTAACACAGCTCGCCTCCAACCCGGAAGCCAGCCGCACCAATGTGTCGGAGGAAACACCGTGTACCTGGCCCCCTTGGTTGGCGCGCACTGCGCCCGGCCCGCCACAGGAGTCGCTGGAGCGCGATGAGACAAGGATATCCCTACCGGCCAAACCCTCCCTACCCCGGACAACGCTATGCCAATTGTGCGTCGCCCCACGGACCTCCCGGTCGCGGCCGGCTGCGACAGAGCCTGGGCGCGAACCCAGAGACTCTGGTGGCGCAGTTAGCACTGCGATGCAGTGCCCTAGACCACTGCGCCACCCGGGAGGCCCGCTCATATTGATTTAATCAAAACGAAACTGAACACTTACAAATACAAAAAAAACAACAACAAACGTGACAAAACCGAAAACAGTCCCGTGTGGCACGAACACTGACACGAGATACAAACACCCACAAACACACACGTGAACCCCGGCTGCCTTAGTATGATTCTCAATCAGGGACAACGATTGACAGCTGCCTCTGAATGAGAATCATACCAGGCCGAACACAAAATCCCAACATAGAAAATCACACATAGACAAACCCACCCAATTCACGCCCTGACCAACTAAATAAATACAAGACAAAAGAAAACAGGTCAGGAACGTGACAGAACTTCTGCAGGTAAGTTGCCTGGATAGTTTCTATACTCTGCTTGTCTCTGTGCAACAGTGACATGCAAAATAAATAAAAAATGACCTATTTTTGATAATTTTGTATCTATCGTCCAATAAAATGGCCTTTCATTTTGCACATACAGTTCAGAATAAGCAACAAACAGATTACAAACTTGATTTTCGATACACTGCCCTGTTTTTCTCAGAGTATTGCTGTTGGTAAATGTCAAATGGGTGGTGTATCCGCCTGGTTAAAAGTTAATACATTAACTTCCTTGTGTGGGTAAAAAAAAACACATTGGCCAAAGTCTTTGATACATTGCAAGCACAGCCGACCATATATAGACAAATATTTGTTCAATAATCCAACACTAACACTCAAACCCTGAGATATATTCAGTTACTGAAGGGGATCTTTATACCTCAGTGAGTTTTCAAGTCTAAAAGGACCATGAGAAGGTGTTGCTTTCTGCATTGACTAACCTTCATGTCTTAAAGCAATGATGGACTGTCGTTTCTCTTTGCTTATTTGAGCTGTTCTTGCCATAATATGGACTTGGTTTCTTACCAAATAGGGCTATCTTCTGTATACCACCCCTACCTTGTCATAACACAACTGATTGGCTCAAACGCAATAAGAAGGAAAAAAATTCCACAAATGAACTTTTAACAAGGCACACCTGTTAACTGTTAATTGAAATGCATTCCAGGTGACTATTTTATTTTATTTATTTTTATTTCACCTTTATTTAACTAGGTAGGCCAGTTGAGAACAAGTTCTCATTTATAACTGCGACCTGGCCAAAATAAAGCAAAGCAGTGCGACTAAAACAACAACACAGAGTTACACATAAACAAACGTACAGTCAATAACAGAATAGAAAATAAAAATAGACAAATCTATGTACAGTGTGTGTAAATGTAGAAGAGTAGTGAGGTTGGCAATAAATAGGCCATAGAGGCGAAATAATTACAATATAGCGTTAATACTGGAGTGATGTGCAGATAATGAATGTGCAAGTAGAGATACTGGGGTGCAAAAGAGCAAGAGAGTAAGTAATAATATGCGGATGAGGTAGTTGGGTGTGCTACTTACAGATTGGCTGTGTACATGTACAGTGATCGGTAAGCTGCTCTGACAGCTGATGCTTAAAGTTAGAGAGGGAGATAATAAGACTCCAGCTTCAGAGATTTTTGCAATTCGTACCAGTCATTGGCAGCAGAGAACTGGAAGGAAAGGCGGCCAAAGTAAGTGTGGCTTTGGGGATGAGCAGTGCAATATACCTGCTGGAGCGCGTGCTACGGGTGGGTGTTGCTATGGTGACCAGTGAGCTGAGATAAGGCGGGGCTTTACCTAGCAAAGACTTATAGATGACCTGGAGCCAGTGGGTTTGGCGATGGATATGTGGTGAGGGCCAGCCAACGAGAGCATACAGGTCGAAGTGGTGGGTAGTATATGGGGCTTTGGTGATAAAACGGATGGTACTGTGATAGACTACATCTAGTTTGCTGAGTAGAGTGTTGGGCAGGTTGCTGCAGGGGGTGCTGAGATGTTGGCCAGGGAAGAGGTAGCCTGGTGGAAAGCATGGCCAGCCGTAGGAAAAATGCTTATTGAAATTGTCGATTATCGTAGATTTATCGGTGGTGACAGTGTTTCCTATCCTCAGTGCAGTGGGCAGCTGGGAGGAGGTGCTCTTATTCTCCATGGACTTTACAGTGTCCCAAAACTTCTTGGAATTAGTGCTACAGGAAGAAAATTTATGTTTGAAAAAGCTAGCCTTAGCTTTCCTAACTGACTGAGTATATTGGTTCCTGACTTCGCGGGGGCTTTTCGATGCTAATGCAGAACGCCACAGGATGTTTTTGTGCTGGTCAAGGGCAGTCAAGTCTGGGGTGAACCAAGGGCTATATCTGTTCTTAGTTCTACATTTTTTGAATGGGGCATGCTTATTTAAGATGGAGAGGGAAGCACTTTTGAAGAGCAACCAGACATCCTCTACTGACGGGATGAGGTCAATATCCTTCCAGGATACCCGGGCCAGGTTGATTAGAAACCCTGCTCGCTGAAGTGTTTGAGGGAGCGTTTGACAGTGATGAGGGGTGGTCGTTTGACCGCGGACCCAGTACGCATGCAGGCAATGAGGCAGTGATCGCTGAGGTCCTGGTTGAAGACAGCAGACGTGTATTTAGAGTGCAGGTTGGTCAGGATGATATCTAAGACTGTGCCCATGGTTACGGATTTAGGGTTGTACCTGGTAGGTTCCTTGATGATTTGTGTGAGATTGAGGGCATCTAGCTTAGATTGTAGGATGGCCGGGGTGTTAAACATGTCCCAGTTTAGGTCACCTAACAGAACGAACTCTGAAGATAGATGGGGGGGCGATCAATTTACATATGGTATCCAGGGCACAACTGGGGGCCGAGGGGGGTCTATAATAAGCGGCAACGGTGAGAGACTTATTTCTGGAAAGGTGGATTTTTAAAAGTAGAAGCTTGAATTGTTTGGGCACAGACCTGGATAGTATGACAGAACTCTGCCGGCTATCTCTGCAGTAGATTGCAATTCCGCCCCCTTTGGCAGTTTTATCTTGTCAGAAAATGTTATAGTTAGGGATGGAAATTTCAGGATTTTTGGTTGCCTTTCTAAGCCAGGATTCAGACACGGCTAGGACATCTGGGTTGGTGGAGTGTGCTAAAGCCGTGAATAAAACAAACTTAGGGAGGAGGCTTCTAATGTTAACATGCATGAAACCAATGCTTTTACGGTTACAGAAGTCAACAAATGAGAGCGCCTGAGGAATGGGAGTGATGCTGGAGGCTGCAGGGCCTGGGTTAACCTCTACATCACCAGAGGAACAGAGGAGGAGTAGGATAAGAGTACGGCTAAAGGCTAAATTAATTGGTCGTCTAGTGCGTTTGAAACAGAGGGTAAAAGGAACATGTTTCTGGGCTTGGAAGAATAAATTCAAGGCATAATGTACAGACAAGGGTATGGTAGGATGTGAGTACAGTGGAGGCAAGCCTAGGCATTGAGTGACGATGAGAGAGGTTTTGTCTCTAGAGGCACCATTTAAGCCAGGTGCGGTTCCCGCTTGTGTGAGGGGTGGAACATAAGGGCTAGCTAAGGCATATTGAGCAGGGCTGGAGGCTCTACAGTGAAGTAAGACAAAAATGACTAACCAAAACAGCAATAAACAATGCATATTGACATTAGGGAGAGGCATGTGTAGCCGAGTTATCATAGGGTCCAGTGAGTAGCTAGGTGAGCTGGAGGCACTACGATTCAGACAGCTAGCAGGCGGGGCTAGCAGCAGGCTAGCAGATGGGCCTCAGGGGGACATTGCAACAGACCAGTTGTGATGGATCGGTGGGGCTCCGTGTCAGCAGCATAGGGTCCAGGCCAATTTGGCAGAAGATGTATTGAAGTCCAGGAATTATCTGATGGAATTCTTCAGCTAGCCGGGAGAAGGGCCTAGCTCGAGGCTAGCTCCAGGCTAACTGGTGCTTGCTTCAGGACAGAAACCCCCCCGGATGGTTACGTCGGTAGACCAGTCGTGATGGATCGGCGGGGCTCCGTGTTAGCAGCAGAGGGTCCAGGCCAATTGTCAAAAAAGGTAATTGAAGCCCAGGGATTGCTTGATGGAATCTCTTCGGCTAGCCAGGAGATGGGCCTAGTTCGAGGCTAGCTCCAGGCTAACTGGTGCTTGCTTCGGGACAGAGACGTTAGACAGGAGTAGCCACTCGGATAGCAGCTAGCTAGCTGCGATGATCCAGAGTAAAGGTTCAGAGCTTGCGTTAGGAATCCGGAGATGTGGTAGAGAAAAGCAGTCTGATATGCTCTGGGTTGATATCGCGCTGTGCAGGCTGGCAGGAGTTGCCCGGGCTGAGGCTGGCAGTCTGCTTTAACCTGTTGAGGATGGGGGCGCTGTTGTCACTATTTATGCTAATCGTGTAATTTTTGAAACGGCTTCCCACAAAATTCTTGATCGTACAATATGCATATTATTATTATTATTGGATAGAAAACAGTCTATAGTTTCTATAGGAGTTGAAATTTTGTCTCTAAGTGGAACAGAACCCATTCTACAACAATTTCCCTGACATGGAGTCAGATTTCAGAAATGTTGGCCCCTGATCTGGAGTCAGTTAAAAGGCCACAGTTATTGCTATGAGTATACGGACACTGCTTACGTCTTCCCCTGGATGCCTTTACGTGATGACGATTTGAATGGGGTCGATTGCGCGTTCACAGGCACTACAAATTAAAAAACCCTGTAGCTAGGAACTCTTTTCTTGCTGCGTAATGCGCCTGGAGGACATCGACCCGCACTTGTTCCAAGCATTAGTGGAGGGAGTAATATTACTCGGGTCATGTTTCTACTCGTTATGGGAGTTAAAAACATCATAAGGTAGTTAATTTAAAGCGTTTTATAGCAATTTATATCCGTTTAGTGCGATTTTGGGACATTTATTTCTGAAACGCTGTGAATTGCTGGGCACGCTTCCAGTTCATCCCGAACGCAGTTGGCATTTCCACATGGCAAGAGGACAGCTTTCCACCAAAAGACGATTAGACCCAAGAAAGGATCCTTTGCCCAAGATACTGATGGAAGAACAGCTCAAAGTAGGACATTTTTATTATGATAAATCGTGTTTCTGTCGAAAAATGTTAGTGGCTTAGGACGCCATGTTTTTTGACATAGCTTCGCTTGGCGCAAACTGTATTGAAAGTAAGGATAATTTAAAAAATGTAATTCCGCGATTGTATTAAGAATTAAATTGTCTATCAATCCCTGTCCACCCTATATTTTTAGTCACGTTTATGAGTATTTATGTATAAGAGTAGATCACTGTCTAATATGGCGCACGGACATTTTCTCACCAGCTGGGCTACATTTCACATTGTCTAACCATGATTTTGGTGGCTAAATATGCACATTTTCGATCAAACTCTAAATGGATTGTGTAATATGATGTTACAGGAGTGTCATCTGAAGAATTCTGAGAAGGTTAGTGAAAAAATTAATATATTTTGGCGATGTTGACGTTATCGCTCACTTTGGCTAGAATCAATGCTGGGCTGCTATGTGCTATGTGCTATGCTAATATAACGATTTATTGTGTTTTCGCTGTAAGACACTTAGAAAATCTGAAATATTGTCTGTATTCACAGGATCTGTGTCTTTCGATTAGTGTATGCTGTGTATTTTTACGAAATGTTTGATGATTAGTAAGTAGGTAAACACGTTGCTCTATGTAGTTATTCTAGTCCATTTGTGACGGTGGGTGCAATTGTAACCTATGCCATCTACCTGAAATATGCACATTTTTCTAACAAAACCTATCCCATACCATAAATATGTTATCAGACTGTCATCTGATGAGTTTTTTTCTTGGTTAGGGGCTATAAATATCTTAGTTTAGCCGAATTGGTGATAGCTACTGGTGTTGGTGGACAAATAAAAGATGGTGGATTATGCTAATGTGTTTTTAGGTAATAGATGTACATCTTTACATATTGTGTCTTCCCTGTAAAACATTTTAAAAATCGGACATGTTGGCTGGATTCACAAGATCTGTGTCTTTCATTAGCTGTATTGGACTTTAATGTGTGAAAGTTAAATATTTAAAAAATATATTTTTTTTAATTTCGCGGCACTGGTTTTTCAGTGGGGGTGGGGGGGGAGTGCCGCTAGCGGCACCCTCATCCTAGACAGGTTAACGGTGATGACCGCTAGCAGTGGCTAACTGACTACTAGCTAGTAGCTACTGATGGGGCCTCCGGTTCAAAAGTGTAAAAATAGCAGATCTATACCATATTGGGTGATGCGGGTTGCAGGAGAGTATTGTCAGTCCGTAGATGGAGAATGAGATTAAAAAATAATTCAAATATATATGAAGAAAAACGATATATGCAAGGGACGGGACAAGACAATCAAAACAGACATCCCCACTGCTACGTCATCTTGGAACCTTGGACTTCCTGGTGAAGCTGGTTGAGAGAATGCCAAGAGTGTGCAAAACTGTCATCAAGGCAAAGGGTGGCTACTTTGAAGAATATAAAATATTAAATAAATTTTGATTCGTTTAACACTTTTTTGGTTACTACATGATTCCATATGTGTTATTTCATCGTTTTGATGTCTTTACTATTATTCTACAATGTAGAAAATAGTACAAAAAAAGAAAAACCCTTGAATGAGTAGGTGTGTCCAAACTTTTGACTGGTACTGTATATATATGAAAGAATCTTGCGTATCTTAATTTCCACAGTTCAGTACAACCACAAGCTCAGATGTTCCAGTGTAACTGAGAAAGAATGGAAATCAACTTTTGACTTTAGAATGGGCACATGGAAGGGTGGTCGTGTATGGCTCAGTTGTTAAAGAATGGTGCTTGCAAGACCAGAGTTGTGCGTTTGATTACTGGGACCACCTATACGTAAAACTGTCACTTTGGGTATATGGCATATATTATAGTGTTTCATATTTTTTATTGTAAAATAATACATTTTTGGTAAAAGGACTTGGGTGGGGTCATGTGTGCATAGTGTCCCCCAGTCTTTGCTATCACCTCATGTTTGTATTTGAAGAGTTGCAGGTCAGCCTGAGGGCTCCAGCTATAACTGGGTAAACAACTGGGGCCATCGACCCAGCTCTCCTCGTCTGTCTTCAAATATGACTCAGCCATATAAAGACGACCACTGGTCAAACTACAATCTCCATAGGAAAAGCTGATGACTCCTAAAGCTAACGTTGGGTAATATATATTATAAACTAGGTGGTTTGAGCCCTGAATGCTGATTGGCTGAACGCCATAGTAAATCAGACCGTATAAGATAATAACTCGTTGCTTTGAACTCCTCTTCTTCTTATATACCTCGCCTGGTTCCCTCCACAGGGGCCTGTCTCTCCTTACTATTTCACTCGCTATGGCTTCTCAGGGGACTGCAAAGTGGTGGCGTTCCCTGGGGACAACCCAGGTAAGACCTTATTCTTGCTCTGTAGCTGTCTTTATCAGGGGCTTCTGTTTTGATTTCCCCCTCCTGTCATTCTGTCATTTGGCCTCTGGGTGGTAGTAGCAGTGTACTGATGGCATTGATCTGCTCCAGTAATCCTCAGCTCCTCCACTCCTATTCTACATATGGATGTTGTGTAGATTCTAATGAGAGTGCATGGCGGCGGTGGTCACATGTTCACCCTCTTCCCAGGCAGCTGAATATGAACCCGATGAACAGAGAGAGGAGCTGGCCCCTCGCCAAGCAAGCAGCCCTAGGACTACGGCCATTGCTGCCTGTGCTGTGTGCTGCCCATGTCTGTACACTAGAATGGGCGACTATGTGCTTTTTAAAATGAAACGTCACGGCAGGCCAGCTGAGCATAAACACAGACCCTGACAGGCTTCAGCCCGCTCCGCCCTCTAAGCTAGTCCGCTCAGCAGGGTCATCTGCGTAAAAGGGGCTTTGCGACCAATAAAAAGACAGGCAACGCCCAGATCGCAGGTGTGTGAGCCAGCCTGAGGCACAGTCCATTGAGATTGAACTATTTTAGTACAGCTCGGTGTGAGCAGTCAAACAATAGCAAATGGACTAATTGATACAGCTGTGCAATTGCCTGGCTATAATTCATTTTGATCAATGGTGTGATACAGTATGTGAAGGTAGGCAGGATACATAAGGGGATGGTTAGTGCAATAAAAATGGAAGGAGGCTTCATGCTAAGATTTTACATGGTTTTCCAATTGATATATACACTGAACTGAAATATAAACGCAACGTAAAGTGTTGGTCCCATGTTTCATGAGCTGAAATAAAAGATCCCAGAAATGTTTCATATACACAAAAAAATTATTTCTTTCAAATTTTGTGCACACATTTGTTTACATCCCTGTTAGTGAGCATTTCTCCTTTGCCAAGATAATTCATCCACCTGACAGGTGTGGTATATCAAGAAGCTGATTAAACAGTATGCTCATTACACAGGTGCACCTTGTGCTGGGGACAATAAAAGGCCACTCTAAAATGTGCAGTTTTGTCACAGAACACAATGCCACAGATGTCTCAAGTTTTGAGGGAGCGTGCAATTGGCATGCTGACTGCAGGAATGTCTACCAGAGCTGTTGCCAGAGAATTTAACGTTAATTTCTCTACCATAAGCTACCTCCAATGTCGTTTTGGAGAACCGCAGAGCACATGTATGGCGTCGTGTGGGCGAGCAGTTTGCAAATCTCAATGTTGTAAACAGAGTGCCCCATTGTGGCGGTGGGGTTATGGTATGGGCAGGCATAAGCTACACTACGGACAACGAACACAATTGCATTTTATCTATGGCAATTTGAATGCACAGAAATACCGTGACGGGATCCTAAGGCCCATTGTGAGGTCCATTTTTGTAAATGTATCTGTGACCAACGGATGCATATCTGTATTCCCATTCATGTGAAATCCATAGATTAGGGCCTAATTAATTTATTTAAATTGACTGATGTAACTCAGTGAAATCTTTGAAATTGTTGCATGTTGCGTTTATTTTTGTTCAGTATAGATAAGTATCATTAAGTTATGTATGCATGTATGTATGCAACAAACTAGCTTGAATTCATTTTCAGAGATATGAGTTAAATAAAGGTTAAATAAATTAAAAATTAAAAAATATGAAGAAAGGGAATTGTTGAGGTAAACTAAATGTCCATGAACACTTTGTCTTGCCTAAACAAACCCTCATATTTTCATCCAAATTTGAGCATGATTTAGTAGCCCGGGAAGGCATATGGATTGTATTTATTTTACCATTGCACTGATACACAAAGATGTCAACTTATCAATATATTTACAATACTACATTCCCATAAATCACTGAAAAGGAAAAAATGTAAGGTCGGCGACAGATCTGAAATTCTCTAAATGATTCCTAAACTTTGGACTCGCATGCCGGTGAAGAATTGGAATAAGAATCCATTCCGAGGTCCATTTTTCTTGGGACTGTCGTCCTTTCAGGGGCCTGCATGCGTCACAGCACAAGAAACATTGATTTAACACTTTCTGCAAGGTCACCAAGTCCAATGGACTGGAATGATTCAAACTTCCCACCAGGTCTGCCCTCCGATTCTGAAGCCCCCAAAATGAAAACATGTAAAAGATCTGCTCAGCAATTCCAACTCAACAGCAGGCAGATGGGACTTGTTATGCTCACTACCTGTATACCTTGTTGTCCATATAGAAGAGTGATTATACTTCGGGTAAACTCAGGTCACAGTCTGTGGATGGAAGAGAAATTAAACAGTCAACAACATAAGGTAATGGATTTGCAGTGACTCAAGTAGATCTGTGAGTCTGTTGTGCAGAAACAGTGGTGTAAAGTACTTAAGTAAAAATAGTTTAAAGTACTACTTAGGTAGTGTTTTTAGGTATCTTTACTTTACTAAATATATTTTTGACTACTTTTACCTCACTACATTCCTAAAGAAAATAATGTACTTTTAACTCTATACATTTTCCCTGACACCCAAAAGTACTCGTTAAATTTTTAATGCTTAGCAGGACAGGAAAATGGTCTAATTCACGCACTTATCAAAATAACATCCTGGTCATCCCTACTGCCTCTGATCTGGTGGACTCACTAAACACATGCTTCATTTGTAAATTATGTCTGAGTGTTGGAGCGTTCCCCTGGCTATCCGTAAATTGTGATACCGTATCCTCTGGTTTGATTAATATAAGGAATTTGAAATGATTTATACTTTTACATTTGATACTTAAGTATATATTAGAAATTACAATTACTCTTAATATTTAAGTCTATTTAAAACCAAATACTTTTAGACTTTTACTCAAGTAGGATTTTACTGGGTGACTTTCAATTTTACTTGAGTCATTTTCAGTGGCGATTTTAGCATGTAAATCTTGGTGGGGGGAAAAAAAGAAAACATTTGATGCGTGCCAGCAAAGCCACTACACAACACAACACTAAACAATACATTAATTGCACTATAACGGTGACAAACAGTGCCCACAAACTGTTATGGCCTACATAAAGCTGTCCCAACAGCAGAGTTTTGTTTTCAGCACCATGGAGTGAATCCTTACCATCGCTACACCTGGCTTTCAGCGGAGCCTTATCTGGCAGGGAAACAGTTCATTCAGCCTCATTTACTGCCTTTTAGAAAAACATAGCTGATATGACTGACTTGCTCAAACAAATGTGGTTTCCACTGACAATTGAGATGTACAAACTATGGTATGAGGGAACGACGAGCGGATAAGAGGAAATCAGTAATTTAGATTAAGACATTAATGAGCGAGCTAGGACGGACACTGTCAATATTACTATTTGTTCAGCACATTTGACATGTACAGCGGCAAAATTCAGAACATGGGCCATTCTTACAGTATTCTCCCTGTACACCAAGTCAGAACCGTAGGATAAATAAAGGGTGCACATATGCAGAAAATGAAAGCTCTTACAATATTCAATGATTACATTTCTCTATGTGCACCACCAAGTCAAATCAGTAGGCTAAGTTATGAGGGGGAAAGGGAACTACATTTTAGGGTGAGGCACATGTGGTACTAACATTCTCTCTGGATTTATGGTGCTTTCAAGACAACTGGGATCTCTGGAAAAAAACAAGGTCCAATCATGACGTCCGTGATCTTCAGATCGGAGCTCTAGAAAGAGGCTTGGGTTCCCGACTTGGAATTCCAAGTTGGTTGACCGTTTAAAACGTATTTTCCCAGTCGGAGCTAGTTTTTTCCCCCGAGTTCCCAGTTGTCTTGAACTCACTGAAGTCTGACATTTTCCTGTTGTTTTGAACATGGCAGAAGTCAGGCTGGATTGACAGCATGGCCAATGTATTCAACCTTTTCTCACCCATGGTGTTGAATGTTTATCCTTTTAAGCTTGGAAAAGAGACCCTTAAAACCAGACTTGGACCACATACCCACTCCACTGAATAGTAGGCCAGTTATTGCTTTGCAACGCTTGCAGTTGGCCACAGATTCCTTCCAAATTTGCGATTTCCAACTTGTTGTATAATGTTTATGTCCAATGAGCTCTGATACGTTTGATCTATAATTTCTCCTCATACTGGATTTGCCAGTAGATTGTCTAATTGATTCATGATGATGACTGCTGGTCTAGCTTGCTAACTAAGATGTTGCTTCGGTAGATATAACATGATTTGACGTCATCTTATCTGTGGCCCCACCACCACAGAAAGCACTGAGCTAGGCTGAAACACCTGCATTTGGGAGCTTTCTTGCTTAAGAAAGCAAAAAAGAGACCAAGTTTGTATATTTGACTGTACATGTAGTTTTTTAGCTAAACAGGTGTGGCTCAAAACAACTGCCCTGAATGACGGGTCGCCACTGGTCGTATCTTTCACTTTCACTCAAGTATGACAATTGGGTACTTTTTCCACGACTGTGCATGAACATCTAATTTAAAAGGACATATGTAAAAAAGGTATGAATGGAACATGAACTAAATAGAACTAGACTTTCTCAAAGGCTGTCAATCTTCAATTAGTGTGTTTCAGGTCTGAATTCTATTTTCATTTCTTATTCCAGGGTCTGGGATGAGGCTATAGGAAGGAGATGTAGCTATAAGGCCTTTCAGCTTTCTGGCTGCTCAAGCACAATACATCAAATCCTAGCCAATCGTAGTGCACAGGGCTCAAATGCTAACAAGTTGCAGTTCTATGCTTACAGAGGTTTTACAGAACTTTTGCTTCTGAGGCTGCTCTTGATCCAAAAGAAGGCTCCTAAGTGGACAGAAATATTGCCCAGCAATGACCTGATTGGACACAAAGAGGCACACCTTTGAGCAAGCATTGTGTAGCTTCAGGAGATATGAAATTGATTCATATTATTGAGTTGAACAATTTAAGTTGTACAGGATACACATGGTATATTAGTGAACAATATGTACAGGATACACATGGTATATTAGTGATGGGGGGAAAGTCGATATGGTTACATATCGTGATATAATTTTTTACGGTATATCTTTCTGACTATCGTAATATTATTTTTGGCTAGCTGGATGTACATGCACCAAAACTCCAGTATTTTTCTTTCATAGCTTGTTCTCCATCTTAAAAAAAAAATAGGGAGCCAATTTGTTTTCAGCACTTTTATTTCCATGACTGATCATGGCTCTCTCTTGTCCCTCTGCAGCGGAGATATAAAGTAGTGAGCAATATGTTTGGAACATCGAATCGCAATAAAATCACAGTATCGAATTGCAATACATATAGAATTGTGAGAATCGCAATACATTTTGTATCGGCACCAAAGTATGGTGATGGGCCCTGGTAACATTTTAGCATAAGTATAATACAGGAAAACACTATTTATAGTCCAATATTTACACATGTTTTGGGGAAGGTGGGGTTGGGGGGCAAGTGTTGAAATTGTGCAGTATTTAGCAATCAAACTTCCGTACAGCCTCTTCGACTGCAGCAGTACAGTAATGTGATGCAGGGAAGCCATGTTAAGGACCACATGGATGTTCCATGTCATTAAATCATTCATTCCAATAGGTCCGATGTCGTCCGACGAGCAGCAATATCAAGCTGTTTTCTTCATCAAATGGAATTATTGGTGGAATCAACGCATTAAACACGTTACAGCGCTAGCTTTGATCTTCGCCTAAATTAGTGATCACACATTTTGGAGATGCGCTTTGACTACTGGCTTCCAAATCACTTCAGCGACCATTACCAAATAGAAGTCACTTCCTCTAATCAAAACTATTTTTTGTCTTCCCCCTATATCATGGATTTTGCAATGGAAACATGCAGCTTATATTTCCATTGATGTGTATTATTCCTATGTTCTACAGTATACATATATAGTCAGTTCAGGAACTATTCACACTTCTATATTTGTTTCAATCTCTCCCCATCCCTCTCAACAAGCTGACCAGACGGTTTATCTGGCACGGCAAAACCCCTAGGGTTAGCCGGGACAAACTGACCCTTGATTATGGTAAATGGGGGTTAGACCTCCCCAATTTCAGAATGTATTACGGCTGCGCAGTCTAGATTTCTGGCTCAGAGGTTTGACAATGGTCCTTCTCTCTCATGGTTGAACATTGAACAGTTTGAGGTACATGAGGACACTGGGGCAGAATTGTTTAACAAATGGGGCATTACATTTATAAAAACTATCACAGACAACCCTTTAATGATACATTCTGTCCTGGCATGGTGCAAACTGCATGAGCTGTTCAGACGAGAGGGATTTCCTTCCCCTAAAACCCCTCTATGGAACAATAGATTGATTCCTATGTTTTACCAGAATAGTAACTTTAGACCATGGTGTCACCTCTTCTGGAACAGTGTTATGAGGAGGGAAATATTATGTCCTTCCAACAGTTGAAACAGAAATAGCACCTGTCTAACAAGGACTCCTTTAGTTACCTACAACTACAGCATTTTATTAGGGGGAATCTAGCGAAGATGTCACCTACTGAACAACTCTACCATGCAGACCAACCACTGTGTTTACGATGCTCTTCTGTCAGGACTACCACTGCCTGAGCTAGATAAACCCCGACTTAGATGGGGGAAAAGATCTGGGTATTGATCTTGATGAGGGACTATGGAGTGACCTATGCAGGGATGGTGTTACATCCACATTGAACTCCAGATACAGACTGATCCAGTTTCATTTCCTCCATCAGCTCTATATCACCCCATCTAGACTGCACAAGTTCAACCCTGATATCTCCTCCCTATGTTTTAGATGTGGCTCAGAGGAAGGAACATTCCTGCATTCCACTTGGCAGTGTTCAAAACTACACCGTTTCTGGCAAGGGGTATGTGATACCATATCCTCAATTCATGGGGCTGCATTCCCTTTAGACCCAGAGGTCTGTCTACTGGGTAACTTTACTAATTCCAATCTTAGGCAAAGCCATACTATAAAGCCAAGACATTTATTGAAAATGAAATACATGAATATCTAATTTACATAAGTTTTCACACCCTTGAATCAATACACTTTAGAATCTCCTTTGGCAGCGATTTACAGCTGTGAGTCTTCTGGGTCTTTAAGAGCTTTGCACACTTGTATTGTACAATATTTTCACGTTATTCTTTTAAAAATTATTCAAGTTCTGTCAAGTTGGTTGTTGATCATTGCTAAACAGTTATTTTCATGTCTTGCCATAGATTTTCAAGGAGTCAAAACTGTCAAAACTGTAACTAGGCCAGTCAGGAACATTCAACCTCGTCTTGGTAAGTAACTAAGTAATAAACTCTGGCCAGTTTATTAGATACTCCACCCCGTTGATAAAAAAGGGTTATCTCCTACAGACAGTGAGTCACGTGGCGGTGGCTTGCTATATGAAGCAGGCAGACAGGCATTGAGGCATTCAGTTACTGTTTGATTGAACATTAGAATGGGCAAAACAAGTGACCTAAGCAACTTTGACCATGTAATAAACTAATCAATATTTCTAAAACGTTTTAACATTCCTCCTCTAATGAAAAGGAATTAAACATTACACTGAAAATAAAAAGGTTTCAAATGAAATTATACAATTATTATAAAATTAAATCAGACATTTTCCCAATTTGAGCTTTTTAGACTCTTTGGTCATGAGAAGGCCAAGTGGGATAAAGGGGGTGTTCTGAAGGCATATAAGTGAATACATTGACTTAACTTGTGCTCATCTAAGGACTACTTCTTTAGATGATGCATTATGGGTAAATAAAACTCCAAAACTGATTGGAGTTTTTACAGGAACTTGAAAAAGTGTTACGGGGTGAGACACATGTCCACAGACACTGTGTTTGCACAGAATAAATCTTATTATTTTTATGTAAACTAGTATATACTTTTTTTTATGATTTATGGACAAACTAGAGTAACATATTTTGTTTTATTCAAATAAATTATGTTTTTAAAAATATTTTGATTTTATTAAATGACCTGAGAATTTATACGGATACATTCCAGTAATGAGAATCTGGGTGAAAATGTACAAAATTCTGCTGAAAATGTTACATTTATTTAAAACATAGTTTTTTGGAAATTATTTAGGCTTGCCATAACAAAGGGGTTGAATACTTGATGATTCAAGACATTTCAGCTTTTCATTTTTGATTAATTTCCCCCAAATTCTAAAAACATAATTCCACTTTGGGTCCCGCTTTAAATGACTTTCAGATTATAAAGGCTTCATATAGCCTACTTAATGCCTTCTTAAGCACTGCTTAAATGTATTACAAAGCATCTATAACCGTATATGTCATGCTTTAAAGGGTTCATAAATGTGGTGTAACTGTGTGACATAATCACCAGTGTCAAATGTGACATAACCCTCTATGTTGAATATGATATATACATGTGCTTTATAAAGGGTGACTTATTGCAAAGTGAAGTCATGTCAGTCACATTTATTTATTTAAACTTTTTTTTTTACTTAACTTTATTTAACTAGGCACGGAATGTCTGGTGGACCAACACATCAAACTTGGCCTTCATTAGATAGGGTTAGGTTTAAAGTCACATTTGAAGAAGAGAAATTGTGGAAATGGAATGGGCAGGGTTTAGCCAAAATTAGGACTTTGTGGCTGTGTTAGCTATTCCCAGGGGGAATATTTTCGCTAGCAAAGGACATAGCCTGATGACATATACTTTACTCAGTAAGGTCACTCCCATAGAATTCTATGACACTTTTAAACCATACATTTTCTTTTCTTTTTTTACATTTTTAAAACAATACAAAAATATTAATTTGAAAAAGTCCAGCAATGCAATTACATCGAACATGAATTACACAAGGCTGTGAATAGTGTAGCTTGTCCCTGAACTGGCTGATGCCTCTCTGCCTGCTGGAGGTACTGCTTGTTGGTTCTACCTTAAAAGTAACAACAAAGAAAGTTAGCAGGTTTGTTAGGAAATGCTTTTGTCACAAGATCTGGATAAGAGCATTTTCTGTGCTGTGTAAGGAAAACTCTAAATGGGGAGACGGCAAACTCCATTCGATTCATATTATTATATTCCTCTTTCATTTACAAATCTCATGACTTGACTACGAGACGTGGCTGTATCTAGGAGGATTTTTATTTAGATGAGCCTGCTAGCTAGCTACATTTCGTAACTATAAACGCAACATGCAACAGAGTTACTGTTCATACAAGGAAATCGGTCAATTAAAATAAATTCATTAAGCCCTAATCTATGGATTTCTATGGATTTCACATGACTGGGCAGTGGCGCAGCCATGGGTGGGCCTCGGAGTGTATAAGCACACTGATTGTATTGGGTTTAGAGTTAGAAGAATGACATTTCACTGTACTTGTGCATGTGACATTAAAACTTAAAACTGGTACCAGCACAAGTAGGCCTACAGTGGAAACCATGTTTGTCATGTATCATGTACCCGACTGACTCAAAGAAAGAGCTAAGTTGTAAGCTAAGAGCTAAGTATACTTTCGATAAGAAATCTTCAACACTACTCTATTGGCCAACTGCAACATGTATTGTCCATGTCTCTGCCAAGCCATACTGTATCTGCTTTCTCAGAGTGTATTGTCCCTAGATCTATTCTGATGGGAGGCTTCAGTTCTTCACCATATATTAAATGATTACCATTCTAAATGTGAAGCCCGGGGGAACTGCTTTGGTTCTGAAGACGTTGGGGGAATGGGTAGTGGGGTAGGTGTTTACCATATTACCATATTAGAGCCACATAGGAGGGGCGGTCCACAGTGGAATGACACATCTCGCAGAAGCTGCTGTCCTTCTAGGCAGAGTTGCAAAGAAAAGGCCATATCTCAGACTGGCCAAAAAAAAGAAAAGATTGAGATGGGAAAAATAACACAGACACTGGACAGAGGAACTCTGTCTAGAAGGCCAGGATCCCGGAGTTGCCTCTTGACTGTTGATGTTGAGACTGGTGTTTTGCGGGTACTATTTAATGAAGCTGCCAGTTGAGGACTTGTGAGGCGTCTGTTTCTCAAACTAAACTAGACACTTTAATGTACTTGTCCTCTTGCTCAGTTGTGCACCGTGGCCTCCCACTCCTCTTTCTATTCTGGTTAGAGCCAGTTAGCTCTGTTCTGTGAAGGGAGTAGTACACAGCGTTGTACAAGATCTTGAGTTTCTTGGCAATTTCTCGCATGGAATAGCCTTCATTTCTCAGAACAAGAATAGACTGACGAGTTTCAGAAGAAAGATCTTTGTTTCTAGACATTTTGAGCCTGTAATTGAACCCACAAATGATGATGCTCCAGATACTCAAGTAGTCTAAAGAAGGTCAGTTTTGTTGCTTCTTTAATCAGGTTTCATAATTGCTAAAGGGTTTTCTAATTATTAATTAACCTTTTTAAAATTATAAACTTGGATTAGCTAACAAAACGTGCCATTGGAACACAGGAGTGATGGTTGCTGATAATGGGCCTCTGTACGCCTATGTAGATATTCCATAAGAAATCAGCCGTTTACAGCTACAATAGTCATTTACAACATTAACAATGTCTACACTGTATTTCTGATCAATTTGATGTCATTTTAATGGACAGAAAATGTGCTTTTCTTTCATAAACCCCAAACTTTTGAACGCTCGTGTATATTTATATATTCTTAATTCCATTCCTTTACTTAGATTTGTGTGTATTAGGTATTTGTTGTGACATCGTTAGATATTACTTCTTAGATATTACTGCACTGTCGGAGCTGGAAACACAAGCATTTCGCTACACCCGCAATAACATCTGCTAAACACGTGTATGTGGCCAATAAAATTTGATTTGATTTTGTCTCCTCTGTCTCCTCTGTCTCCTCTGTCTCCTCTGTCTCCTCTGTCTCCTCTGTCTCCTCTGTCTCCCCTGTCTTTTCGGTCTCGTCTGTCTCCTCTGTCTCTTCTGTCTCTTCTGTCACCTCTGTCTTTTCCGTCTCTTCTGTCACCTCTGTCTTTTCGGTCTCTTCTGTCACCTCTGTCTTTTCGGTCTCCTCTGTCTCCTCTGTCTCTTCTGTCACCTCTGTCTTTACGGTCTCGTCTGTCTCCTCTGTCTCCTCTGTCTCTGTCTCCTCTGCCTCCTCTGTCTCCTCTGTCACCTCTGTCTTTTCGGTCTCCTCTGTCTCCTCTGTCTCCCCTGTCTCCTCTGTCTCCTCTGTCTCTTCTGTCTCTTCTGTCTCCTCTGTCACCTCAGTCTTTTCGGTCTCCTCTGTCTCCCCTGTCTCCTCTGTCTCCTCTGTCTCCTCTGTCTCCTCTGTCTCTTCTGTCTCTTCTGTCTCTTCTGTCTCCTCTGTCTCCTCTGTCTCTTCTGTCTCTTCTGTCTCCTCTGTCTCCTCTGTCTCCTCTGTCTCCTCTGTCTCCTTTGTCTCCTTTGTCTCCTCTGTCTCCTCTGTCTCTTCTGTCTCTTCTGTCTCTTCTGTCTCTTCTGTCTCTTCTGTCTCCTCTGTCTCCTCTGTCTCCTCTGTTTCCTCTGTCTCCTCTGCCTCCTCTGCCTCCTCTGCCTCCTCTGTCTCCTCTGTCTCCTCTGTCTCCTTTGTCTCCTTTGTCTCCTCTGTCTCCTCTGTCTCTTCTGTCTCTTCTGTCTCTTCTGTCTCTTCTGTCTCTTCTGTCTCCTCTGTCTCCTCTGTCTCCAATGTCTCCTCGGTTTCCTCTGTTTCCTCTGTCTCCTCTGCCTCCTCTGCCTCCTCTGCCTCCTCTGTCTCCTCTGTCTCCTCTGTCTCCTTTGTCTCCTCTGTCTCCTCTGTCTCCCCTGTCTCCCCTGTCTCCTCTGTCTCCCCGGTCTCCTCTGTCTTTTCGGTCTCCTCTGTCTCCTCTGTCTCCTCTGTCTCCTCTGTCTCCTCTGTCACCTCTGTCTTTTCGGTCTCCTCTGTCTCCTCTGTCTCCTCTGTCTCCTCTGTCTCTTCTGTCTCTTATGTCTCCTCTGTCTCCCCTGTCTCCTCTGTCTCCCCTGTCTCCTCTGTCACCTCTGTCTTTTCGGTCTCCTCTGTCTCTTCTGTCTCTTCTGTCTCCTCTGTCTCTTCTGTCTCTTCTGTCTCCTCTGTCTCCTCTGTCTCTTCTGTCTCTTCTGTCTCCTCTGTCTCCTCTGTCTCTTCTGTCTCCTCTGTCTCTTCTGTCTCCTCTGTCTCCTCTGTCTCCTCTGTCTCCTCTGTCTCTTCTGTCTCTTCTGTCTCCTCTGTCTCCTCTGTCTCCTCTGTCTCCTCTGTCTCTTCTGTCTCTTCTGTCTCTTCTGTCTCCTCTGTCTCCCCTGTCTCCCCTGTCTCCTCTGTCTTTTCGGTCTCCTCTGTCTCCTCTGTCTCCTCTGTCTCCTCTGTCTCCTCTGTCTCCTCTGTCTCCTCTGTCTCCTCTGTCTCTTCTGTCTCTTCTGTCTCTTCTGTCTCTTCTGTCTCTTCTGTCTCCTCTGTCTCCTCTGTCTCCTCTGTCTCCTCTGTCTCCCCTGTCTCCTCTGTCTCCTCTGTCTCCTCTGTCTCCCCTGTCACCTCTGTCTTTTCGGTCTCCTCTGTCTCCTCTGTCTCCTCTGTCTCCTCTGTCTCCTCTGTCTCCTCTGTCTCTTCTGTCTCTTCTGTCTCTTCTGTCTCTTCTGTCTCTTCTGTCTCCTCTGTCTCCTCTGTCTCCAATGTCTCCTCGGTTTCCTCTGTTTCCTCTGTCTCCTCTGCCTCCTCTGCCTCCTCTGCCTCCTCTGTCTCCTCTGTCTCCTCTGTCTCCTTTGTCTCCTCTGTCTCCTCTGTCTCCCCTGTCTCCCCTGTCTCCTCTGTCTCCCCGGTCTCCTCTGTCTTTTCGGTCTCCTCTGTCTCCTCTGTCTCCTCTGTCTCCTCTGTCTCCTCTGTCACCTCTGTCTTTTCGGTCTCCTCTGTCTCCTCTGTCTCCTCTGTCTCCTCTGTCTCTTCTGTCTCTTATGTCTCCTCTGTCTCCCCTGTCTCCTCTGTCTCCCCTGTCTCCTCTGTCACCTCTGTCTTTTCGGTCTCCTCTGTCTCTTCTGTCTCTTCTGTCTCCTCTGTCTCTTCTGTCTCTTCTGTCTCCTCTGTCTCCTCTGTCTCTTCTGTCTCTTCTGTCTCCTCTGTCTCCTCTGTCTCTTCTGTCTCCTCTGTCTCTTCTGTCTCCTCTGTCTCCTCTGTCTCCTCTGTCTCCTCTGTCTCTTCTGTCTCTTCTGTCTCCTCTGTCTCCTCTGTCTCCTCTGTCTCCTCTGTCTCTTCTGTCTCTTCTGTCTCCTCTGTCTCCCCTGTCTCCCCTGTCTCCTCTGTCTTTTCGGTCTCCTCTGTCTCCTCTGTCTCCTCTGTCTCCTCTGTCTCCTCTGTCTCCTCTGTCTCCTCTGTCTCTTCTGTCTCTTCTGTCTCTTCTGTCTCTTCTGTCTCTTCTGTCTCCTCTGTCTCCTCTGTCTCCTCTGTCTCCTCTGTCTCCTCTGTCTCCCCTGTCTCCTCTGTCTCCTCTGTCTCCTCTGTCTCCCCTGTCACCTCTGTCTTTTCGGTCTCCTCTGTCTCCTCTGTCTCCTCTGTCTCCTCTGTCTCCTCTGTCTCCTCTGTCTCTTCTGTCTCTTCTGTCTCTTCTGTCTCTTCTGTCTCTTCTGTCTCTTCTGTCTCTTCTGTCTCCTTTGTCTCTTCTGTCTCCTTTGTCTCTTCTGTCTCTTCTGTCTCTTCTGTCTCTTCTGTCTCTTCTGTCTCTTCTGTCTCCTCTGTCTCCTCTGTCTCCCCTGTCTCCCCTGTCTCCCCTGTCTCCTCTGTCTCCTCTGTCTCCTCTGTCTCCTCTGTCTTTTCGGCCTCCTCTGTCTCCTCTGTCTCCTCTGTCTCCTCTGTCTCCCCTGTCTCTTCGGTCTCTTCGGTCTCTTCTGTCTCTTCTGTCTCTTCTGTCTCTTCTGTCTCTTCTGTCTCTTCTGTCTCCTCTGTCTCCTCTGTCTCCTCTGTCTCCTCTGTCTCCTCTGTCTCTTCTGTCTCTTCTGTCTCTTCTGTCTCTTCTGTCTCTTCTGTCTCCTCTGTCTCTTCTGTCTCCCCTGTCTCCCCTGTCTCCCCTGTCTCCCCTGTCTCCTCTGTCTCCTCTGTCTCCTCTGTCTCCTCTGTCTTTTCGGCCTCTTCTGTCTCCTCTGTCTCCTCTGTCTCCTCTGTCTCCCCTGTCTCCCCTGTCTCCCCTGTCTCCCCTGTCTCCCCTGTCTCCCCTGTCTCTTCTGTCTCTTCTGTCTCTTCTGTCTCTTCTGTCTCCTCTGTCTCCTTTGTCTCCTTTGTCTCCTCTGTCTCTATCTCTTTCTCCCTCTCTCTTTTTTTGCATTCCTCTTACCTCATTACTGTACCTTGACTTTCTTTCATTTCTTATCTTCTACTCACTCTGTTTTTACTCTCTTTCTTTCCCTGGAATTTCCTTCATCTCTCTCACACTCACTCACACACACACACACACACACACACACACACACACACACACACACACACACACACACACACACACACACACACACACACACACACACACACACACACACACACACACACACACACACACACACACACACACACACACCCTCTCTCTCCACAGTAGTTGGTAACAGTAGTCTTTTTGCATAGTGTCTGGACTCAGTTTTACTCAAACACCTCCTGAAGGGAATTGCATGGATAAAGAGAAGCCCCAACTCCAAACACTACGCCTTAAAGATATTGAAGCATGAGGACTGACTAGGCTGCCCCTTGCACTCACATATCACAGTTATTTGCCAGACTGAATTTTGGCACAATATGGGCCCAGAATATTAGTGTTTAATCAAAGGCTGTGATTTTGCCTCGAGGACATCATATTGAGCGCCATCTTATTTTTTTATTCCGCCCTCAATAAAAGTCTAAATTTGCTGAGGGAGAAACAGAACTGAGTGTTGTGATCCGTGATAATATTGCTACAAACTGCTACTGTATGGATCTTAGAAGTTAATGCTAGTTCAATTTAAGCACCATTGACTACTGCCAAGGCTGAGTATTTTCAATTAGTCCATGAGGGATCTGTTTGTCTGTTGGCTTCATAGCGAGCAGTTTGGTACATCTGTTGTCATCGGATGTGTTATAGTCTCTGTACTGTATATGGGATGTAGTCTAATGCGTTTCCATGTTCCTTATCACTTTCTGAATGGATAGCAATGACAGGTCACGATTGGCTGAATGCTAATTGTATGGAGTCATCTGAAACACTGAATCAAACTGAACCACATTGCTATTTCCCAATGCAGCCTTTCAATTCAAACCATTGCAAATGAAATGCTCAAATGCAGCCTACTCCCAGTGAATTTCATGAGCCGGGGTTTGCCGGGTTAATAGATATACAGGCAGGTTTGGCAATCGATTGATTCTGAGTTTTGTTATGACATTTGGGGCTGGCACCGGAGCTGGTCTGTGTGTTTGTACATGTGTGCGATCTGGCCCGGAAATCTTACTCACTCTCCACCAAAGGAACGTCAAATAAGACCCTCCCTGGCCATCAATAACCATTAATAATTTATTCATATACTGACAGATCGCTCTTTATGAAAACTAACCCCTCTTATTGACGCTACAGGCCTTTTTTTGCAGTATTTGAGTGTGATATACTAGGAATATCAAGTCAAGACTGCGTTCTCCGGTCTGCTAGAATGACCTGTCAGACAATGTAAGTTAAACAGATTTACCTGCTAAAAGTAAATATTAAGAAGGAGTATGTTGTTTGTTTACATCCGGGAAAAGTGCAAAATTATTTACCGCGACGCAGTAGTGAATGGCTGACTGGGACGCCAGGGAGATAGCCGAGCATTACACTTTTTTAAAGAGCTCCAAACGCTGACTGCTGTCTGCTCTCTGCTCTCTCTCTCTCTCGCTTTCTTCATCTCTCTATTTTCTTTCTTTCTTTCTCTCTCCTTTCTTTCTTTCTTTCTTTCTCTCTCAATCTTTCTCTTGCTCGCTCCCTGGAGAGGGGAAGACTGCTTTAGCTGACCTCCAGCAAAGCAAATGATTGTGAATATGATGATGGTAGTAGTGATGATAATGTGGGTAGTGATGATGATGACAAAGATGGAAGCGGTGGTGGTGGTGCTGCTTATTTTGATGATAGTGGCAATGATAAATATTGTGGTAATTCTAATATTAGATATTAATGATGTCAACCGTATGTCAATCGTATGTAATGAATCATGCTGATGGTATATTTCCTCCCCCTCTTCATCACACAGTCCTTCTAAGGGCCTGTACTCTATTGTACGAATGCATCAGTCTAAATGAATCCCCCTGACCGCTGAGGGAAATTGATTATTATTATTTAATTATTTACCACTGTCGTCGATCCCTCCATCATCTTCCTACCATGTATCCCCCTCTCTTCTTCTCTGGCTGCTTCTTGTCTTTGATACATTCTACCCATGATGGCAATGGCTACTTGAAAGAGTGTTCGATCTAGCACCTCTATTTGGAAATGAAGTATGATTTTGGCATTTATCTCCGACAGAGCGTTTTGGTATGGGTTGGGTCATATAGGCTCTTGCACACAGAGTCATTAGTGTGCCGGTATCTACGTGTATATACAGTGTCTTGCACACCCCTTAGATTTCTTCACATTTTATTGTGTTACAAAGTGGCATTCAAATAGATTTTATTGTCATTTTTCGTCCTCAATTCAACCAAAATACTTAAAATATACAGTGGGGCAAAAAAGTATTTAGTCAGCCACCAATTGTGCAAGTTCTCCCACTTAAAAAGATGAGAGAGGCCTGTAATTTTCATCATAGGTACACTTCAACTATGACAGACAAAATGAGAAAAAAAAATCCAGAAAATCACATTGTAGGATTTTTTATGAATTTATTTGCAAATTATGGTGGATGGGAGCTGAATCCTTACGCAACGACTGTATTTTAGTTATTTATCTGTTATTAATACCCCCCCCCCCCCAAAAAAAAAAAAATGTTTTAGTCCACTTTGACATTAGAGTATTTTGTGTAGATTGTTGACAAAAAATGACAATTAAATACATTTTAATCCCATTTTGTAACACACACACAAAAATCAATCTACAAACGATACCCCATAATAACAAAGGAAAAACTGTTTTTTAGAAATTTCTACAAGAAAACCCCCATAAGTATTCAGACCCTTTACTCAGTACTTTGTTGAAGCACCTTAGGCAGCGATTACAGCCTCAAGTCTTTTTGGCTCACCTGTATTTGGGGAGTTTCTCCCATTTTTCTCTGCAGATCCTATCAAGCTCTGTCAGGTTGAATGGGGAGAGTCGCTGCACAGCTATTTTCAGGTCTCTCCAGAGATATTCCATCAAGTTCAAGTCCGGGCTCTGGCTGGGCCACTCAAGGACATTCAGAGACTTGTCCCAAAGCCATCCTGTGTTGTCTTGGCTGTGTGCTTAGGATCATTGTCCTGTTGGAAGGTGAACCTTCACCCCAGTCTGAGGTCCTGAGCGCTCTGGAGCAGGTTTTCATCAAGGATCTCTCTATACTTTGCTCCGTTCATTTTGCCCTCAATCCTGACTAGTCTCCCAGTCCCTGGCGCTGAAAAAACATCACCACAGTATTAGGCGGCCACCACCACCATGCTTCATCGTAGGGATGGTGCAGGTTTCCTCCAGACTTGATACTTGGTATTCAGGCCAAAGAGTTCAATCTTGGTTTCCTTTGACCTCATGACTTGGTTTTTGCTCTGACATGCAATGTCAACTCTGGGACCTTATATAGACAGGTGTGTGCCTTTCCAAATCATATCCAATCAATTGAATTTACCACAGGTGGACTCCAATCAAGGTGTAGAAACATCGCAAGGATGATCAATGGAAACAGAATGCACCTGAGCTCAATTTTGAGTCTCATAGCAAAGGGTCTGAATACTTATGTAAATAAGGTATTTCTGTGTTTTCTTTTTAATACATTTGCAAAAATTTCTAAAAACCTGTTTGTGCTTTGTCGTTATGAGGTTTTGTGTGTAGATTGATGAGGAACATGTTTTAATTACAACATTTTATAATAAGGCTGTAACGTAACAAAATGTTGAAAGAGTCAAGGGGCCTGAATAGTTTCTGAATGCCCTGTAGCTGTATTTGTCTCCCTCTTCAATCTTAGGGGTGACTGAAGCCAAGTAGGTGACTGAAGCCAAGTAGGTGACTGAAGCCAAGTAGGTGACTGAAGCCAAGTAGGTGACTGAAGCCAAGTAGGTGACTGAAGCCAAGTAGGTGACTGAAGCCAAGTAGGTGACTGAAGCCAAGTAGGTGACTGAAGCCACCGTGATTGAAGTGGGGGTACATGGGCCACCCTCCTCTCCCGATTCTGCTTACCTCCCTATCAATCTCTGTAGTAGGTAGGATTTTCTCAAGCATAAGTAAGTCCACTTTTACGTGATATCACCTTTTGTTACTTTTTTTCAAGCATTTGGACGGGAAATGAGTGTTAAAAATGTTACGAATCCATGGGTGCTGCACACTGTAGGGCGGCTGTGTGCCTATATTAGGCTTATGGCTCAAATAATACTTTTATGTCAAATGATGTCTCACCATTATTTCTCACATTTATTTGTCATGAGTGTCGATGTTGATCAATATTTCGGCTATGCTGGCCTTTTTGTAAATTATCAAATAAATGTCTGTAAACAAAATTCTGTAAACAAAATTCTGTAAACAAAATCATTGACAATAATTAAAGTAATAACCAATAATGAAATAATTTTCATCAGTAAACTTTTCATCAATTGTATGTCTGTGTTTGAAAACTAGTGATTGATTGCTTCCTGTCTGTTTTTTCCCCACTCCTTGTCCCTCCTTGAAAGTGCATTGTAGCCTGAGGGGAGGAACCTTTCCTCCTTCCCCCCAATGTGCTTTGTGGGGAGGTGAGGAATGGGTGAAACGAAGGGAGAATCTCAATTGCATTTCCTTGATTCCTCAAATCCTCTCCTCGCCTCCTTCTCAAAACTCATTGGATAAGAAGGTGAGAGGTGATATCCCTCTAACTTTTTCACTTAATGGGTTTTGAGAAGGAGACAAGGAGAGAGGATGCGAGGAATCAAGGACATACAATTGAGATTCTCCCATGGACAAATAAAGCAAGTATTTGACAGCTATTAAAGCACCAAATCTTCCCTGAGCCTCTTTTGGCCCTTGAAATGCTGTCTGATCATACACACCTCTGATTGGCTGATTGGATTGTCTAGAGCCTACCCCCTTAGCCAGATGAACAGTCATTGGTCTATTATAATTACATTTTAACATCATAAATACATTGTGACATCATGATGTGGGTCAAAAGTGCCATCCCACCTGAACAGGCAAACATTTCATGCATTTTTTTCTGTGTTATTTCAACCTCATAGTAGGGCCAGGATGATCCCAGTATTGTGGCAAGGAAACCAACATTTGTTAAACTTCTTTAGGAAAACATCCCTAATGTTGGAAACAAATATCATTATGGATTCAGTGTCACATGCATTTATTTTCCAAGCTATAGTACACAATATTTCACATACAGCAGGTTTTTAAGGAGCCATAGAGGTTGGTCTGCTTTGTGTTTTCATTTTTGCAATGGATTTTTTTTGTTGCGATCTCAACGTACCCCATAGTGTGTGTCTGGAAATATCATAAAAAAAGGAAAATCCCATTTTAACTGCACTGTCCCATAACCTTTTTACACAGTGCCAGAATGACTGCCCAACCATAATGGCCTGTCCAACCATAATGGCCTATCCAGAAACAACTCCTAGCCCCTACTGCCTAGAGTCTAGACACTTGTGGGGATCTGAAAGGGATTGACGGGTGGTGACATGCTAAGAGCTCCACCTTACCCTCTGAAATGCTTGGTGGAATTATGGTGGTATTGCTTACACCTGTCCAATCCTCTCAGATCTCTAGAAGTGTCTAGGGGTAGGGGCTAAAGTTTGCTTCTGGAAAGGACCCACAACCCTCTCGAGGCATTGGTTGGAAGTTTTATTCCATTGCTATAAACACATGGATTTGCACAGGTGTAAGCTGGACACACCCACGGCATCCTACCAGGCTGATCAGATGGTTCTGGGCAGCTGAAGACCTGTTGTGAACAATGGAAGGATATATTTACAGTGCCTTCGGAAAATATTCAGACCCCTTAACTTCTTCCACATTTTGTTACATTACAGCCTTATTCCTGAATGGGTCCAAAAAAAGAAATGTCATCAATCTACACACAATACCCCATAATGACAAAGTGAAAACAGGTTTTTAGAAATGTTGGCAAAATAATATATATACAGTTGAAGTCGTAAGTCATTAAAACTCGTTTTTCAACCACTCCACAAATTTCTTGTTAAGTACTATAGTTTTGGCAAGTTGGTTAGGACATCTACTTTGTGCATGACAGAAGTAATTTTTCCAACAATTGTTAACAGACAGATTATTTCACTTATAATTCACTGTCTCACAATTCCAGTGGGTCAGAAGTTTGCATACACTGAGTTGACTGCGCCTTTAAACAGCTTGGAAAATTCAAGAAAATTATGTCATGGCTTTAGAAGCTTCTGATAGACTAATTGACATAATTTGAGTCAATTGGAGGTGTACCCGTGGATGTATTTCAAGGCCTATCTCCAAACTCAGTGCCTCTTTGCATGACATCATGGGAGAATCAAAAGAAATCCGCCAAGACCTCAGAAAATAAATTGTGGACCCCCACAAGTCTGGTACATCCTTGGTAGCAATTTCCAAACGCCTGAAGGTACCACATTCATCTGTACAAACAACAGTATGCAAGTATAAACACCATAGGACCATGCAGCTGTCATACCGCTCAGGAAGGAAACGCGTTCTGTCTTGTAGAGATGAACGTATTTTGGTGCGAAAAGTGCAAATCAATCCCAGAACGACAGCAAAGGACCTTGTGAAGATGCTGGAGGAAACAGGTATGAAAGTATCTATATCCACAGTGAAACGAGTCCTAAATCAACATAACCTGAAAGGCTCCAAAACCGCCATAAAAAGCCAGACTACGGTTTGCAACTGCACATGGGGGCAAAGATTGTAATTTTTTGAGAAATGTCCTTTGGTCTGATGAAACAAAAATAGAACTGTTTGGTCATAATGACCATCATTATGTTTGGAGGAAAAGGGGGGAGGCTTGCAAGCCAAAGAACACCATCCCAACCGTGAAGCACGGGGGGTGGCAGCATCGTGTTGAAGGGATGCTTTGCTGCAGGAGGGACTGGTGTACTTTTCAAAATAGATGGCATCATGAGGTAGGAAAATGATGTGGATATATTAAAGCAACATCTCAAGACATCAGTCAGGAAGTTAAAGCTTGGTCGCAAATGGGTCTTCCAAATGGACAATGACACCAAGCATACTTCCAAAGTTGTGGCAAATGACTTAAGGACAACAAAGTCAAGGTATTGGAGTGGCCATCACAAAGCCCTGACCTCAATCCTATAGAAAATGTATGGGAAGAACTGAAAAAGCATGTGTGAGCAAGGAGGCCTAAAATCCTGACTTAAATACACCAGCTCTGTCAGGAGGAATGAGCCAAAATTCACCCAACTTATTGAGGGAAGCTTGTGGAAGGCTACCCAAACTAGGCGACCCACTGGGAATGTGATATAATGTCTGTTTATGTCTTCTATTCACACCCTTGCTTCATTCCAGCTAGTTAGATGTGCAATCACTGATTAACTATTTCTAGGGGCATATCTCTAGTCTAGCAATAGATACTGTTGTTTTGGCTGTATGGCATCATGGAATATGATTACTAATGGTTAGTTAGGTAGCTAATATACACTGCTCAAAAAAATAAAGGGAACACTTAAACAACACAATGCAACTCCAAGTCAATCACACTTCTATGAAATCAAACTGTCCACTTAGGAAGCAACACTGATTGACAATAGATTTCACATGCTGTTGTGCAAATGGAATAGACAAAAGGTGGAAATTATAGGCAATTAGCAAGACACCCCCCAAAACAGGAGTGATTCTGCAGGTGGTGACCACAGACCACTTCTCATTTCCTATGCTTCCTGGCTGATGTTTTGGTCACTTTTGAATGCTGGCGGTGCTCTCACTCTAGTGGTAGCATGAGACGGAGTCTACAACCCACACAAGTGGCTCAGGTAGTGCAGTTCATCCAGGATGGCACATCAATGCGAGCTGTGGCAAAAAGGTTTGCTGTGTCTGTCAGCGTAGTGTCCAGAGCATGCAGGCGCTACCAGGAGACAGGCCAGTACATCAGGAGACGTGGAGGAGGCCGTAGGAGGGCAACAACCCAGCAGCAGGACCGCTACCTCCGCCTTTGTGCAAGGAGGTGCACTGCCAGCGCCCTGCAAAATGACCTCCTCTCATGCTACCACTAGAGTGAGAGCACCGCCAGCATTCAAAAGTGACCAAAACATCAGCCAGGAAGCATAGGAACTGAGAAGTGGTCTGTGGTCACCACCTGCAGAATCGCTCCTGTTTTGGGGGGTGTCTTGCTAATTGCCTATAATTTCCACCTTTTGTCTATTCCATTTGCACAACAGCATGTGAAATGTATTGTCAATCAGTGTTGCTTCCTAAGTGGACAGTTTGATTTCATAGAAGTGTGATTGACTTGGAGTTACATTGTGTTGTTTAAGTGTTCCCTTTATTTTTTTGAGCAGTGTATATCAGTCAGCTAACCATTTACAGTAACAGCATTTCATAAATAAGTCAATACACACTAAATGGGATGCCGAAATTGAGAAATCTTACATTATCTTGGCACTGTATGGGCAGCTACTAATCATTCATAAATATATAGCAGGTTCATAGAATGGACTTAGGGTGAACTCCTACTTTGAAAGGACAAGAGGTGTTGGCTTTGCACTTAACCAATGACAGGAATTCCACATGTAACCCCACCCACATGTGAAAATCTAAATATCAAGATCAAGAAGATTTTTTTGGTTTTATATGGAAAAACGAAAAACAAGCAATGTTTTCTCTCTCTATTTATATAAAAAAACAAATAAACAAGCCGTTTTCACGTTCCTGACTGCTCCATTTTAACTCTGAAAACAAACGATCAAAACGTACAAGGACTATAATCTTACCTCGGGGATCTTAACATAATGCTGTCCACAACATAGCCTAATTATCTTGACCGCCATAACAACATAGAGACAAAAATGTTCTATACATTCTCCAGATCAACATCAATTCCTGCACCTCTGCTGTGCAATGGCGTGCTGTATCACACCAGATCTTTATCACTTGACTATCATTCAGGAAATGCTTTCCTGAAGCAGCTGATGCTGCACCAACATTTCCCAAAGTAACTAAACAGTTAGACATCAAATGTGCATCAAACAACTGTAACAACTGTTACAAATCTGTTAAGACTCCAATCCTGAAAAAGGGTTTAAACATATGTTTTGATTTAACTCATGAATAATGTTGAATGTATCCTTGTATCCTTTTATATCTTAATGCATTCACCCCCCAAAAAATGGCTAATTATTATTCATGACTTTGTAACAGCTCCAAACAGTTGTCCACTACAAAAAATGCTCAATGGTACCCTAGTTTATAGAAAGACCCATTTCCTAAGAGTTGTCAATCAAGGCGAGCTCATGAATATAAGCTTCTCACCCTTCTTTCAGGTTTCCTGGTAGTTAGAGATGAGAGAAAATGTGAAATTACTTCAATTCTGAGCATTGTAATAGTGTACAAAATATTATGGCTTGATATTTTGGTCATTCAAATGCTACTTTTACTTGGGATAAAGGATGACTATGTGGGACCTTTAAGTAATGCTTGCTCTATGACAAGGGCCAATGTCCTGTGGGTGTGAGGGATTGGGTGCGTGTGAGACTGTGTGTATGTTTACGCAAGAGTGTATTGATCTTTAAGAAAAGACAAGTGCAGTGATGCAGAGTGCTAAGGAAGTGGGTGTGCAATGCCTCACTGACAGGACATGGGTGTTATCTCGTTTATACTGTACTTTACCTGACTGAGAGATGCACTATTTAACATGTCCTACCCAATGACGCCCCAGGTGTTCCAAGACATTGGTGTGGAATGATTGTGGAAAATGTTGTACAGATTATACACCACTCTTTTCCTCCCTGTGTTATGGTGCTTCTAGCAATCCCTTGTCACCGATTAGAAATGTTCAAGAAGAAGAAAAACAAGGGCAAATGGATCTCCTTCATATCCTGGCATCGAAACTGACTTTTCACGGGATTCAGTCTGGTTTAACCAGGCTATCTCCCTTATACAGTGCATTTGGAAAGTATTCAGACTTTTTCACTTTTTCCACATTTTGTTACATTGCAGCCTTATTCTAAAATGGATTAAATAAAACATTCTCCTCATCAATCTACACACAATACCCAATAATGACAAAGTGAAAACAGGTTTCTAGAAATATTTGGAAATGTATTGAAAATAAAAAACAGAAATACCTTATTTACATAAGCAGCCCTTTGCTATGAGACTCGAAATTGAGCTCAGGTGCATCTTGTTTCCATTGATCATCCTTGAGATGTTCCAACAACTTGATTGGAGTCTACCTGTGGTAAATTCAAATGATTGGACATGATTTGAAAAGGCACACACCTGTCTATATAAGGTCCCACAGTTGCCAGTGCATGTCAGAGCAAAAACCAAGCCATGAGGTCGAAGAAATTGTCCGTAGAGCTCCGAAACAGGAATGTTTCCAGGCACAGATCTGGGGAAGGTTAGCAAAACATTTCTGCAGCATTGAAGTTTCCCAAGAACACAGTGGCCTCCATCATTCTTAAATGGAAGAAGATTGTAACCACCTAGACTATTCCTACAGCTGGCCGACCGGCCAAACTGAACAATTGGGGGAGAAGGGCCTTGGTCAGGGAGGTGACCAAGACCCCGATGGTCACTCTGAGAGCTCTAGAGTTTCTCTGTGGAGATGGGAGAACATTCCAGAATGACAACCATCTCTGCAGCACTCAACCAATTAGGCCTTTATGGGAGAGTGGCCAGACGGAAGCCACTCCTCAGTAAAAGGCACATGACAGCCCGCTTGGAGTTTGCCAAAAGGCACCTAATCAATCTCAGACATGAGAAAAACGAATATTTGATCTGATGAAACCAAGATTTAACTCTTTGGCCTGAATGCCAAGCGTCACATCTGGAGTAAACCTGGCACCATTCCTACGATGAAGCATGGTTGTGGTGGCATCATGTAGTGGTGATGTTTTTTCAGCTGCAGGGACTGGGAGACTAGTCAGGATTGAGGGCAAAATGAACGGAGCAAAGTACAGAGAGATCCTTGATGAAAACCTGCTCCAGAGCGCTCAGGACCTCAGACCGGGGCGAAGGTTCACCTTCCAACAGGACAACGACCCTAAGCACACAGCCAAGACAATGCAGGAGTGGCTTTGGGAAAAGTGTCTGAATGTCCTTGAGTGGCCCAGCCAGAGCCCGGACTTGAACCCGATCGAACGTCTCTGGAGAGACCAGAAAATAGCTGTGCAGCATCACACTCCATCCAACCGGACAGAGCTTCAGTTTCTGCAGAGAAAAATGGGAGAAACTCCCCAAATACAGGTGGGCCAAGTTTGTAGCGGCATACCCAACAAGACTCAAGGCTGTAATCCCTGCCAAAGTATTGGTATTAGTATAAAAATAGGAGAAAGATTGTTCAAACAACTCTTCTCCCTGTGTTGGATTTTGGTGATATTGTTTACATGCATGCGGCAACCTCTGTTTTAAAACCCTTGGACGCAGTCTACCATTCAGCAATACGTTTTATCAAAGGGGACAATTTTAGGACTGTAGGATCATTGTGGTTTGTACAAAAATGTGGGATGGAGCTCTCTGTCTGTAAGAAGAAAGCAGCATTCTTTTGTATTTATTCACAAAGCAATCTTAAAGAAACTCCCTCTATATGTGACATCATTAATTAAGATAAAAATCATAAATTACCAAACCAGTTTCTCAGGAATGGATAACACTAGAGATCCCTTCAGTCTTCACAGATTTGGGAAAAATCAGCGTTTTGTTTTTTTGCCCCTAATTTGTGGAACAATCTACAGAGTTGACTGCAGTTAGATGTGCTGGTGTCACTCAGGAAGTTAACATTATTGATTGAGGACCTCTATGTAGTTGAATGTGATTGTTTTTATTTAATGTGAAAACATATATGTTGTGTTGAATTGTATTGTTTTATATACATGTGTATGTTTTTTTAATATTTTGTTTTTATTGTAATGTGTACAGGGCCCTCTTGAAACATAGATGTTTAATCCCTGTTTAAATAAAGGTTAAATAAAAAAAAATATGCTTCAACAAAGAACTGAGTAAAGGGTCTGAATACTTATGTTAATGTGATATTTCAGTTTAAATTTGTTTATAAATTAGCAAAAATGTTTAAAAAAAAACTTTTTTTGCTTTGTCATTATGGGGTATTGTGTGTAGATTGATGAGGGGGGGGAAACTATTTAATCCATTTTAGAATAAGGCTGTAATGTAACAATGTGGAAAAAGTCAAGGGGCCTGATTACTTTCCAAATGCACTGTGGTAGAAATCAGACAATTATCAAAACCCCTGCACCATCTGTTATTCTGGATGCTTTTTAGCACTTAGCTTTTTTTATTTTTCTTCATGCCGACAATACTTTGTCCTGATCTCTCTCTCCTCTCACTTTCTCCTCTCTCTCTTCCTCTTCTCTCATTTTCTCTCTCTCTCTTTCTCTCTCGCTCCATCCATCCCTCCCTCCTTCATACTTCTAATTACTTTATTTTCTTCAGTGCATTTCTTCATCGAGGAAGGCAAAACGAAGCAACAAATCAATTGGCTCAGCGATCCTTCGACCTGTGTGACTGTTTTTAATACTGTACTCGAAAGGGGTATTTCTGTCTCACCCCAGTATTTGTTATGATAATGCTGTGGAGCGGACCTGAAAAAGAGATTGCTCAGCAATTTTCCCTTAGATGCTGTTCACATGTTTTATGGGGAGCCTTATGAAAAGATAGATATTGCAGTCCTGTATCACGTATTTATATACGTGTCGACACCCATGAAGGAGAGAACGGTATGCATTCTAAGCTAATGTTTCAAATGTATACAGTAGCTTAGACTGCATGCCTTCTTCCCCATAAAACGTGTGAATAGCGTAAAAGAGAAATTTGCTGAGCAAGCTCTTTTTCAGGTCCACTCCAAAGGAGCATTAACATAACATATACTGTGGTGAGAAGGAATTACCCCTCATATCATCCATAAAGGGTGATATTAAACATCTGTTCCTTTGTTCAATGTGGCAATTTTTTTTGTCACTCTTTGTTTAGCATGACATTAGTTTATTAATAATGCCGACAGAGAGGGTTGCCGTGTTTCTAGCTCTTAGGAAACTTTGCAGTATTTCGTTTTTTAATGTATTATTTCTTACATTATTAGCCCAGAAAATGTTTTGTATTACATACAGTCGGGAAGAACTATTGGATATCAGAGCAGCGGTAACTCACCAGCATCCTTTGTTCGGATCCTTTGTTCGCACCCCCCAGAGCAATTGAACTGATTCCAGAGGCCAACCCAAAACTCCGCCGGCAGAGGAGAGGTACTCAGAGTGGTCTTCTAGTCCAACTTAGGAGGCGCACAAACCACCCACCGCTTCAAAGTATATTACTCGCTAATGTTCAGTCTCTGGATTTTATAGCTGACGAGCTCAGGGTGATTGTAGCATACTTTCATGGAAACATGGCTCTGTCGGGATATACTGTCTGAGTCCGTCCAGCCAGTTGGGTTCTCAGTTCATCGCGCAGACAGGAATGAATATTTCTCTGGGAAGAAGAAAGGCAAAGGTGTATGTTTCATGATTAACGACTCATGGTGTGATTGTGATAACATACAGGAACAACCTTTTCTCAATAGGGGGTGCTGTTTTCACTTTGTAAAAATTTAGTTCCCAAATTAAACTGCCTCTTACTCAATTCTTGCTCGTACAATATGCATATTATTATTACTATTGGATAGAAAACACTCTAGTTTCTAAAACTGTTTGAATTATATCTGTGAGTAAAACAGAACTCAAGTTGGAGCAATTTTCCTGTGAGGAAGTGAGAAATCTGAAATAAGGCAGGCTGTTCTGGGGTCAGTTTATTAATTTGCATGTCTTCTATTGGTCGAGATGCACTGCATACGCCTTCCCCTAGATGTCAGCAAATAGTGAGAATGGAATGGAGTTGCTAGGCAGATCTGAGGCCATATAAATGTGCTGGGAACGTGGGGTCCAGTCTTTTCATCTTTCGCCATGACGCAAGACAGACCTCAGGATGGCGTTCTGGAAAGCTACCGTTATAGGCCTTAGATATATCCGGCTCTGATTTTATTCGATATAGGTGTTAAAGACATCATAATGTTGTTATTTTAAACCGAGTTATATCAGTTTATATCAGTATATTGCGATTTTCTGTATTTTATTTGTGCTGCGTTATGGTGAGTTGGACACGTCTTCGCCACATGGCTAATGTTTACTGCTAATTCCAACGTTGAAGGCGACAATCTACAACCGAGCAACGATTCCTCTGGACATAGGACAACTTGCCCAAGATTCTGATGGGAGCTCATCAAAAAGTAAGAAGTATTTATGATGTTAATTCGTTGTTCTGTTGAAAAATGTAAAACTACTGTTCCGCCATTAATTTCGGTGCGGTCTCGCTTTAACGCACGCTGTATGTCGTAGTAACGTTAATTTTAATAATCTAACACAGCGGTTGCATTAAGAACTAATGTATCTTTCATTTGCTGTCCAACCTGTATTTTTTAGTCAAGTTTATGATTAGTTACTGATTAGATTAGGTGCCTCTCCCAAGATTTCTCCCGACATATTGTTGGCAGCTTGGCTACTATTCTCATTGTATAACCACGATTTGTGCCGCTAAATATGCACATTTTTGAACAAACTCTATATATATTGTGTAATATGATGTTATAGGACTGTCATCTGAAGAAGTTTGAGAAGGTTAGTGAAAAAATTAATATCTTTTGCTGGTTTATTCGTTATCGCTATTGTTGGCTTGAATCAATGCTGTTGTGATGTTTGCTATTGTAGTAAGCTAATATAATTGTATTTTCGCTGTAAAACACTTAAAAAAATCTGAAATATTGTCTGGATTCACAAGATCTTTGTCTTTCATTTGCTGTACGCTGTGTATTTTTCATAAATGTTTTATGATGAGTATTTAGGTAATTCACGTTGGTCTCTGTAGTTATTCTAGTTGCTTTGGTGAGAGTTGTGATGGTGGCTGCAATGTAAAACTATTGATTTATACCTGAAATATGCACATTTTTCTAACAAAACATATGCTGTACAATAAATATGTTATCAGACTGTCATCTGATGAAGTTGTTTCTTGGTTAGTGACTATTTATATCTTTATTTGGTCGAAATTGTGATAGGTACCTATGCAGGAAAAAAATGGTGGGAAAAAAAAGTTGTGTCTTTTGCTATCGTGGTCAGCTAATAGAAATACATATTGTGTCTTCCCTGTAAAACATTTTAAAAATCAGAAATGATGGCTGGATTCACAAGATGTGTATCTTTCATCTGGTGTCTTGGACTTGTGATTTAATGATATTTAGATGCTAGTATTTACTTGTGACGCTATGCTAGGCTATGCTAGTCAGCTTTTTTACTGATGGGGGTGCTCCCGGACCCGGGATTGTGATGAAGTAGAAGTTAAGTCCTTTTGTTCACCCGACCTAGAATACCTCACAATCAAATACTGACCATATTATCTCCCAAGAGAATTCTCTTCGGTTATAGTCACAGCCGTGTATATCCCCCCACAAGCTGATACCACGACAGCCCTCAGAGAACTTCACTGGATTTTGTGCAAACTGGAAACCCCATATCCTGTGGCCGCATTTATTGTAGCTGGGGATTTTAACAAAGTAAATTTGATAAAAAGGATGCTGAAGTTCTATCACCACATTGACTGTAGTACTCGCGCTGCCAAAACACTCGACCTCTGCTACTCCAACTTCCGGGATGCCTACAAGACCCTCCCCCACCCTCCTTTCGGCAAATCTGATCACAACTCCAATTTGCGCCTCCCTTCCTATAAGCAGAAACTCAAACAGGAAGTACCCGTGCTAAGGACTATTCAACACTGGTCTGACCAATCTGAATCCACGCTTCTAGATTGTTTTGATCACACAGACTGGGATAAGTTCCGGCTAGCCTCCGAGAACAATATTGACAAATACACTGATAGGGTGACTGAGTTCATCAGGAAGTGTATTGGAGATTTTGTACCCACTGTGACTATTTAAACCTACCCTAACCATAAACCGTGGATAGATGGCAGCATTCGCGCAAAACTGAACGTGTGAACCATTGCATTTATCCATTGGAGGGTGACTTGGGAATATGGTTGAAAACAAACAGTGTACTGTAGTTATTCCCTCCGTAAGGCAATCAAACAGGTACAACGTCAGTACAGAGACAAAGTGGAGTCGCAATTAAACGGCTCAGACACGAGGGGGTGGGGTCTGTTGGGTTGATGGGTCTGTCCCATTGTGGTGTTGTGGTCCGGGTCTGTGGTGGGCTGTGCTGCTGGTTTGTCTAAGGGAGTGTCCTTCAGTGCCATGTGTGTCTCTTTAACTTCTTCTGTGAAACTCTCCTACCGTTGTTGGACTCAAGAGATTTCACACATCCAACTTCACACTTCAGTGCTAGTTGAAGGTGCCGCCAGGTCTGTTCTGTCCTAGCAGTTTGGTAGCTTAGTATACTTATTTACTTAGCTTAATCTAACAAAATTACCTGAATGGACTATTACTACCAAGGACTATCAAGAGAAAACAAACCAAAACCTCGAGAAAAAAACACAGCGGAACCTGAAAATACCATCCAACACAAAACTGAGTGAGTAATATTCAGTCTGAAGCTACTTCTGAAGCCCAAAAATAAAAGACAATGGACTGTACAGTATTTCCAGGTTCTGCTGTGTTTCCTCTACAAGTTTTGGTTTGTTAGAAGGTTTTTCTTGATAGTCCTTGGTAGTAATAGTCTTTTCAGGTAATTTGTCCAAAATCAAGGTTTTAGGTATGGAATTTTTATTTTTCTCTGTCTGTCTGTCTGTCTGTCTGTCTGTCTGTCTGTCTGTCTGTCTGTCTCTCGGTCTCTGTCTCTCTCTCGGTCTCTGTCTCTCTCCTCTCTCTCTCTGTCTCTGTCTCTCTCTCTCTGTCTCTGTCTCTTTCTCCTCTCTCTCTCTGTCTCTTTCTCCTCTCTCTCTCTGTATCTCTCTCTGTCTCTCTCTGTCTCTCTCTCCTCTTTCTCTCCTCTTTCTCTCTCTCCTCTTTCTCTCTCTCTGCCTCCTCTCTCTCTCTGTCTCCCTCTCAATTCAATTAAATTCAAGGGGCTTTATTGGCATGGGAAACATATGTTAACATTGCCAAAGCGAGTGAGGTAGAGAATATACAAAAGTGAAATAAACAATACAAATTTACAGTAAACATTACACATACAGAAGTTTCAAAAGAATAAAGAGATTACAAATGTCATATTATGTATATATACAGTGTTGTATATATGTACAAATGGTTAATGACAAAAGGGAAAATAAATAAGCATAAATATGGGTTGTATTTACAATGGTGTTTGTTCTTCACTGGTTGACCTTTTCTTGTGGCAACAGGTCACATCTTGCTGCTGTGATGGCACACTGTGGTATTTCACCCAGTAGATATGGGAGTTTATCAAAATCGGGTTTGTTTTCAAATTCTTTGTGGATCTGTGTAATCTGAGGGAAATATGTGTCTCTAATATGGTCACACATTGGGCAGGAGGTTAGGAAGTGCAGCTCAGTTTCCACCTCATTTTGTGGGCATTTTGTGGGAAGTGTGTATTCTCATTTTGTGGGCATAGCCTGTATTCTCTTGAGAGCCATGTCTGCCTACGGCGGCCTTTCTCAATAGCAAGGCTATGCTCACTGAGTATGTACATAGTCAAAGCTTTCCTTAGTTTGGGTCAGTCACAGTGGTCAGGTATTCTGCCACTGTGTACTCTCTGTTTAGGGCCAAATAGCAGTCTAGTTTGCTTAGTTTTTTTGTTAATTCTTTCCAATGTGTCAAGTAATGCTCTTTTTGTTTTCTCATGATTTGGTTGGGTCTAATTGTGTTGCTGTCCTGGGGCTCTGTGGGGTGTGTTTGTGTTTGTGAACAGAGCCCCAGGACCAACTTGCTTAGGGGGCTCTTCTCCAGGTTCATCTCTCTGTAGGTGATGGCTTTTTTATGGAAGGTTTGGGAATTGCTTCCTTTTAGGTGGTTGTAGAATTGAACGTCTCTTTTCTAGATTTTGATCATTAGCGGGTATCGGCCTAATTCTGCTCTGCATGCATTATTTGGTGTTCTACATTGTACACAGAGGATATTTTTGCAGAATTCTGTATGCAGTCTCAATTAGGTGTTTGTTCCATTTTGTGAATTCTTGGTTGGTGAGCGGACCCCAGACCTCACAACCATAAAGGGCAATGGGTTCTATAACTGATTCAAGTATTTTTTGCCAGATTCTAATTGGTATGTTGAATTTTATGTTCCTTTTGATGGCATAGAATGCCCTTCTTGACTTGTCTCTGTAACGGTGTTCCTCCTCCTCTTCAACCGAAGAGGAGGAGTAGTGATTGAACCAAGACGCAGCGTTGTGAAATGACATATTTTAATTAAACAAGACGGAAAAAAACACGAAACGAAAACACTTGAATAATTAACAAAATAACGAAACGAAAACGTAGACAGACCTGAACTATACGAACATACATATAACACGAAGAACGCACGAACAGGGAAAATAGACTACACAAAAAGAACGATGTACAAACAAACCGAACAGTCCCGTATGGTGCGACAAACACTGACACAGGAGACAACCACCCACAACGAACACTGTGAAACAACCTACCTAAATATGACTCTCAATTAGAGGAAAACGCCAAACACCTGCCTCTAATTGAGAGCCATACCAGGCAACCCTTAAACCAACATAGAAACAGAAAACATAGAATGCCCACCCAAACTCACGTCCTGACCAACTAACACATACAACAAACTAACAGAAATAGGTCAGGAACGTGACATAACCCCCCCTTAAGGTGCGAACTCTGGGCGCACCAGCACAAAGTTTAGGGGAGGGTCTGGGTGGGCATCTGACCACGGTGGTGGCTCAGGCTCAGGACGAGGTCCCCACCCCACCATAGTCAATCCCAGCTTGCTAATCCCCCTCAGAATGACCACCCCTCTCTTCCACCCACCTAATATAGGCAACACAAAATAAAGGGACAGCGCAGGGACAAGGTAGCTCAGGACATAGAGGTAGGTGAGAATAGAGAGGTAGATAGAGAGGTAGCTCAGGATAGAGAGGTAGCTCAGGATAGAGGGGCAACTCCGGACTGAAAGGCAGCTCCGGACAGAGAGACAGCTCTGGACTGAGGGGCAGTTCTGGATTAATGGCCGCTCTGGGCTGAGGGGCAGCTCATGACTGGCTGACGGCTCTGGACGCTCATGGCTGGCTGACGGCTCTGGATGCTCATGGCTGGCTGACGGCTCTGGACGCTCATGGCTGGCTGACGGCTCTGGACGCTCATGGCTGGCTGACGGCTCTGGACGCTCATGGCTGGCTGACGGCTCTGGACGCTCATGGCTGGCTGACGGCTCTGGACGCTCATGGCTGGCTGGCGGCTCTGGCAGATCCTGTCTGGTTGGCGGCTCTGGCAGATCCTGTCTGGTTGGCGGCTCTGGCAGATCCTGTCTGGTTGGCGGCTCTGGCAGATCCTGTCTGGTTGGCGGCTCTGGCAGATCCTGTCTGGTTGGCGGCTCTGGCAGATCCTGTCTGGTTGGCGGCTCTGGCAGATCCTGTCTGGTTGGCGGCTCTGGCAGATCCTGTCTGGTTGGCGGCTCTGGCAGATCCTGTCTGGTTGGCGGCTCTGGCAGATCCTGACTGACAAATGGCTCTAGCGGCTCGGGACAGACGGGCGGCTCTAATGGCTCGGGACAGACGGATGGCTCAGACGGCACTGGGCAGACGGATGGCTCAGACGGCGCTGGGGAGACGGATGGCTCAGACGGCGCTGGGGAGACGGATGGCTCAGACGGCGCTGGGGAGACGGATGGCTCAGATGGCGCTGAGGAGACGGATGGCTCAGATGGCGCTGAGGAGACGGATGGCTCAGATGGCGCTGAGGAGACGGATGGCTCAGATGGCGCTGCGGAGACGGATGGCTCAGACTGATCCTGTCTAGCGGAAGGCTTTGGCTGCTCCTGTCTGGTGGAAGGCTCTAGCGGCTCCAGTCTGGCGGAAGGCTCTAGCGGCTCCAGTCTGGCGGAAGGCTCTGCAGGCTCATGGCAGACGGGCGGCTTTGAAGGCTCAATACAGACGAGCAGTTCATGCGGCGCTTGGCAGACGGACAGTTCAGGCGCCGTTGGGCAGACGGCAGACTCTGGCCGGCTGAGACGCACTGTAGGCCTGGTGCGTGGTGCCGGAACTGGAGGCACCAGACTGGAGACACGCACTTCAAGCCTAGTGCGGGGAGCAGGGACAGGGCACACTGGACTCTCAAAGCGTACTATTTGCCTGGTGCGTGGTACCGGCACTGGTCGTACTGGGCTGGGGCGGGGAGGTAGCGCCGGAAATACCGGACCGTGCAGGCGTATTGGCTCCCTTGAACACTGAGCCTGCCCAACCTTACCTGGCTGAATGCTCCCCGTCGCCCGACCAGTGCGGGGAGGTGGAATAACCCGCACCGGGCTATGTAGGCGAACCGGGGACTCCATGCGTATGGCTGGTGCCATGTAAGCCGGCCCAAGGAGACGTACTGGTGGCCAGATATGTAGAGCCGGCTTCATGGCACTTGGCTCAATGCTCAATCTAGCCCTACCAGTGCGGGGAGGTGGAATAACCCGCACTGGGCTATGCACACGTACAGGAGACACCGTGCGCTCTAATGCGTAACACGGTGTCTGCCCGTACTCCCGCTCTCCACGGTTAGCCTGGGAAGTGGGCACAGGTCTCCTACCTGCCCTTGGCCCAATACCTCTTAGCCTCCCCCCCCAAGAAATTTTTGGGTAGTACTCACGGGCTTTTTGGGCTTCCGTGCTAGACACGTCCCCTCATAACGCCGGTTCCCTTCTCCGGTTGCCTCTGCTCTCCTCAGTGCCTCCAGCTGTTCCCATGGGAGGCGATCCCTTCCAGCCAGGATCTCCTCCCATGTGTAGCAACCTTTACCATCCAAAACATCCTCCCATGTCCATTCCTCCTTCTTGCGCTGTCCCTTCCTCCCGTTACACCGCTGCTTGGTTCTGGTTATTTGGTGGGTGGTTCTGTAATGGTGTTCCTCCTCCTCTTCAACCGAAGAGGAGGAGTAGTGATTGAACCAAGGTGCAGCGTTGTGAAATGACATATTTTAATTAAACAAGACGGAAAAAAACACGAAACGAAAACACTTGAATAATTAACAAAATAACGAAACGAAAACGTAGACAGACCTGAACTATACGAACATACATATAACACGAAGAACGCACGAACAGGGAAAATAGACTACACAAAAAGAACGATGTACAAACAAACCGAACAGTCCCGTATGGTGCGACAAACACTGACACAGGAGACAACCACCCACAACGAACACTGTGAAACAACCTACCTAAATATGACTCTCAATTAGAGGAAAACGCCAAACACCTGCCTCTAATTGAGAGCCATACCAGGCAACCCTTCAACCAACATAGAAACAGAAAACATAGAATGCCCACCCAAACTCACGCCCTGACCAACTAACACATACAACAAACTAACAGAAATAGGTCAGGAACGTGACAGTCTCTCAGATCGTTCACAGCTTTGTGGAAGTTACCTGTGGCGCTGATGTTTTGGCCAAGGTATGTATAGTTTTTTGTCTGCTCTAGGGCAACGGTGTCTAGATGGAATTTGAATTTGTGGTCCTGGTGACTGGACCTTTTTTGGAACACCGTTATTTTGGTCTTACTGACATTTACTGTCAGGGCCCAGGTCTGGCAGAATCTGTGCAGAATATCTAGGTGCTGCTGTAGGCCCTCCTTGGTTGGTGACAGAAGCACCAGATCATCAGCAAACAGTAGACATTTGACTTCAGATTCTAGTAGGGTGAGGCAGGGTGCTGCACACTTTTCTAGTGCCCGCGCCAATTCGTTGATATATATGTTGAAGCGGGTGGGGCTTTAGCTGCATCCCTGTCTCACCCCTCTCTCTTTCTCTTTCTCTCTGTAAACTCAACATGCAGGTCAAACATGAACATTTATTTACTGTTGCAGTAGCAAAACCTCTCTAATAAACGTCTCATCAGTGGTGTCTCCAGTTCCAGGAACTCGAGTGCTGGCCACTGCAGGTTAGTGTGTGTTGTTAACCTCTGGTCTATATGTTTTTATAAACCCTCTTTTAGGCGTTTTCTTTGCCCTACAAATAACTTATTTATATCACCTGTTTTTGAAAGGCACCAACCCGTTTTTTTTTTACGCACACACACACACACACACACACACACACACACACACACACACACACACACACACACACACACACACACACACACACACACACACACACACACACACACACACACACACACACTCTCCTTCAGTAGCTGACAACAGTATGTGTGCTGTCCTCAGGTCGCGTCGTGAAGCTAATTCCAACTGACTGCTGTATTTCCTGCAGGGTCACACAGCTGTGTTTGGAGCCTTGTGATTCGCTATAAATGTACGCTGAACCCGGCTGACCTCTCTCTCCATACATTAGACCCTGTGTGTGTTCCATTGGTCCATTTGGTGTTCTCAACCCAGCCCCTCAAGTGAAACCCTTGGCTACAGTCCTTTCACTCTCTTCTTCTTGTTGGGCTGTTGTGGGCTCAGATTCCATGATAGTGATATGATGCAGTACTGGAAGTGGAGCCACTAGAATGCGTTGTCAAGAGCCTGCGGAACAGGGATCGGTTATCTGTTCATCTTTTCTCTGTCTTGTTCGTGTTACTTGTTAGTAGACTCAGTGGGCCCCCTCGTGGTCAATAAAGCCAGCCTATTAGATTTACGTGTGCACTCCCGCAATTTATGGGGGGGGATGCTACAGATGTTTCCTTTGCCATGTTAATTATATATTTTATTACAAAACATAATGTTACATTGCTCCACGCCTTACCAAGGTTATTCCCGGCGAGTAGCGAAGGTAAAGAAATTAGAGCGTTGCAAAAGCGTGTGCGTTAAACACTCTAAATGAGTCCAGATTGAATCAGATCGGCCTCAAACAGGAAATGATAAGCCATGAGGAAACTATATGCTAATTTGTTCCTTTGTTTAGTTTGTTGTTCGTGTGAAACTACGGAAAATTATAGCCTTCTATCCTCTCTGCAATGTTGAGAGATCTCAAATAAGCCCCCAGCAACCTATGTCGATACAGACACAATGCATACAGTGTAGACTATATAGAATTGAGTTCAGGTACTGTATGTATCTTTAGACATGGCATTCAATATTGCAGACAGTGACTCACTCATACAATGTAACATTTCCAGGAACGAACATTTCCAATAACATGCGGTCCCATTTCTCCTCTTTCTCCATACCCAGGTGCTATCTGACATCTTCAATGCTCCTGTGAACAGCATTGATGTGGCCAACTCTGCCTGGCTAGGCTGTCATGGTGAGTAAGACTTACGATGTAAATCGTATGCAGCAGGGATTCTCCAACGCTGGCTCTGGCGGGCTGCAATACTTGGTGGGCAGGCTTTTGTTCCTGCCCAGCACCAATACTCCGGTTTTAAATCATCAAATAATCTTGGTGTTCGGTCTGAACTATAATAGCGGCTTCAGGCGGTGTTACTGCACGGATAGAACAAAACCCTGCACGCCCAGTAGCTCTCCAGAGCCGGAGACCCATGCTATAGGAACCCTTGATACATGTACAGAGTGACTCATGCTGTAATTCAGTTTAATTGACTCCTTACCCTTTTTCTGTGGTACAGTAGCATGTTTTGTGTTCAGCAGATAACTTATCCGTCTGATGTTAGAGTTTAGAGGACATCCATGTTGGATATATTTATGCTCTTTTTGCCATTGAAAGGATGTCCCGTTATTCACTCTCATTTACATATTGAAGCCTACTACATTAAGAGAAATTAAAACATTCTCATCAGTGAATTCTCTTGAACTACTGACACTTCAAAGGCTTAAGCCAGCATGGAACCGGTCGACGGAAAAGATCAAATGATTTATCATTATATGAGAAGAGGTTTTGCAGTATCAAATAACCTGAATAGTCTTTGCTTCAAGTGTAAAGGAAATTATTTTAGGCATTTCAAACACTAGACAAGGCCATATCAAAGAATTTGCATTCAGTACGCAGTAACACTAAGACAAATGTGCACATTTCTTTGAATATTGATATTCTGTTAGTGTAGCGGACATGCTTTGTCAAAATCAGGTGATTATTCTTGTTCACGGGGATTTTGAAACATAGATATACATCTGTCATCATGAAGGTTGATCAACATGACAAAAGATGGCTGCTCTATTTTCTATTGGCTTTCAAAGGTCCATTATCATCATGATGAAATGGTTTCTGTGAGTTTTTCACCCCAAACATAGTGTCACGGTTGTCCTAATAACGGGACCAAGGCGCAGCGGATGTTGAGTTCCACATATTTATTGCAAAGTGAAACTTAAAGAAAAAAACAATAAATCAATAAACAAACAACTAAACGTGACTACGTGGTGCACAAACACAAAACAATATCCCACAAACACAGGTGGGAGAAATATCTACTTAAATATGATCCCCAATTAGAGACAACGATTACCAGCTGCCTCTAATTGGGAATCATACAAAACACCAACATAGAAATTTTAAACTAGAACACAACATAGAAATTATAAACTAGAATACCCCCTAGTCACGCCCTGACCTACTACACCATAGAGAAACAAGGGCTCTCTATGGTCAGGGTGTGACACATAGACTGAACAGTATGTAGAGTAGCAGACCTGGGTTCAAGTAGTATTTGTTGTTTCAAATACTATAGCTGCGCTTGATTGAGCCTGTCTGAGGACAGTGGAAGAATCCCAAAAGTGCAAACCCTGCCCATCTGCCACCCCAGGCAGGCTAAATCAACGTAGTTTAAAGACAACAAATTCTATTTGAATCCATGTCTGAATCATCGGATGTGTAGTAGGAAAGAGAAAGGACAGTCAATACACTAAGTAATCCTTGGTCAGTTGGTCACAGCATTTAAATGTCAGCGAGAGGAATTTAATATGTCTTAGCATTTAATCAATGGTATCGAATCAATGGCTTTTTAGAGGTCAGCATTCTTAAATTAGGCTTTAATTAAAATGGTATTATGCATATTTGTTTTGTGGCCTCAACATAAACCAGTGTTTTCCCCATTTCTATAAACACTGCTTATGCGCCTAGCCTTGAGCATATTTTAATGGAAGTCAAAACTCGCGAGTGGAATGCATCCTCTCAGTTATTTTCCCTTCAATTTTTTTTGCATGTGTGTGTGTGTGTTTTTCTCAGAAGGTTCATAAACAATCATGTGTTCATGTAGATGGAATGATTGTGATGATTGTGGACTACAGGACTACAGGAAAAGAAAGATGGAGCATGCCACCATTCTCATCGACGGGGCTGTAGTGGAGCAGGTTGAGAGCTTCAAGTTCCTTGGTGTCCACATCAACAACAAACTAGAATGGTCCAAACACACCAAGACAGTCGTGAAGAGGGCACGACAAATCCTATTCCCCCTCAGGAAACTAAAAAGATTTGTCATGGGTCCTCAGATCCTCAAAAGGTTCTAGAGCTGCAACATCAAGAGCATCCTGACTGCTCGGCCTCTGACCGCAAGGCACTACAGAGGGTAGTACGTACGGCCCAGTACATCAATGGGGCTAAGCTGCCTGCCATCCAGGACCTCTACACCAGACGGTGTCAGAGGAAGGCCCTAAAAATTGTCAAAGTCCCCAGCCACCCCAGTCATAGACTGTTCTCTCTACTACCGCATGGCAAGCGGTACCGGAGTTCCAAGTCTAGGACAAAAAGGCTTCTCAACAGTTTTTACACCCAAGCCATAAGACTCCTGAACAAGGTAATCAAATGGCTACCCGGACTATTTTCATTGTGAAACCCCCCCAACCCCTCTTTTACCCTGCTGCTACTCTCTGTTTATCATATATGCATAGTCACTTTAACTATACAATCATGTGCATACTACCTCAATTAGCCTGACCAACCGGTGCCGACGCACGTTGGCTACCCTGGCTATCTGCATTGTGTCCCGCCACCCACAACCCGCCAACCCCTCTTTTACACTACTGCTACTCTCTGTTTATCATACATGCATAGTCACTTTAACCATATCTACATGTGCATGCTACCTCAATCAGCCCGACTTACCGGTGCCTGTATATATCCTTGCTACTGTTATTTTTCACTGTCTTTTTACTGTTGTCTTTATTTCTTTACTTACCTATTGTTCACCTAAAACCTTTTTTTGAGAAATTGCACTGTTGGTTAGTAAGTAAGTAAGTAAGCCCTCCATAATACCCCCTGTCGTGTCTCCCATGCCCGACCCTGCATCCATGTGTCTCAGTCCTTGTGCTACCCAGCTATATGACTAGCAACCTGCTGCTACAGCTGAGGATTATGACAACCAGATCTCCCCTGCTGAGAGGGTTAACCGACCTCCCCGCTTGACCTACCTCCCCCCCTTGACCTTTCAAAGCCATCATTCATCCTTCCTTCACGAGGGATGTCAAGGAATTTTAAAACTCATCGCAGTATAACGATAATGGCTGTAAGTAAGTAAGCATTTCACTGTAAGGTCTACACCTGTTGTATTCGGCGCACGTGACAAATAAACTTTGATTTGATTTGATGTATTGCCTGAACTCTTGACCCTTTCGCTGCACCTGTTCTTGATGCTGCGAGACTGACACTCAACATACACCCATGCTCATTCTGCATAATGCTACCCTCAGTGGTGTGGTGTGTGTTTGTGTGTGTGGGTGTGTGTGCATGTTTGTGTGAGTGTGTGTGTGTGCATGTGTGTGTGTGCGTGTGTTTGTGTGTGTGTGTGAGTGTATGTGCATGTGTGTGTGTGCGCGTGTGTGTGTGTGTGTGTGTGCATGTGTGTGTGTGTGTGTGTGTGCGCGTGTGCGCGTATTTGTGTGTGTGCATGTTTGTGTGAGTGTGTGTGCATATGTGTGTGGGCGTGTGTTTGTGTGCGTGTGTTTGTGTGTGTGCATGTGTGTGTGTGTGTGTGTGTGTGTGTGCGCGCGCGCGCGCGTGTGTGTGTTTGTGTGTGTGTGTGTGTGCATGTTTGTGTGAGTGTGTGTGCATATGTGTGTGGGCGTGTGTTTGTGTGTGTGTGTTTGTGTGTGTGCATGTGTGTGTGTGCGTGTGCGCGTATTTGTGTGTGTGCATGTTTGTGTGAGTGTGTGTGCATATGTGTGTGGGCGTGTGTTTGTGTGCGTGTGTTTGTGTGTGTGCATGTGTGTGTGTGCGTGTGCGCGTATTTGTGTGTGTGCATGTTTGTGTGAGTGTGTGTGTGTGTGCGTACATGGGTATGTGTGCGTATCTGTGTTATACTGTATGCGTACTGGAGGTAGGCTGAGCTGGTTAAGATGGAGATTGTGACTTTTCAACTGTCCATTATAGTTGGCCTACTATGCATGCTACCCACACAGTTCATCTTGTCCTGATTTCTTCCCAGCCTTGCATAGAAATAGAGATAACAGTGTTGAGACATACAATATCTCCGTATCAACATTTAGTCCCTAAGAGCTAATAGGCTATGATGAAATAGTCCATGTCTGTGGTCGATAAAAACACACTATTCCCTGTTAGCACTGCTGTTGAAAAGTAGTCTATTCTTCTAACAGCATTGTATAGTCCAAGAGTTTCCAACTCTGGTCTTGAAGAGAGTGTACAAGCTTGTGTTCCAGCCTAGAAGTAACACATCAGACCACAAGTAGTTGATTTGAAACTGGTGTGCTATTGCACAGTTGGAACAAAAGCCTGCATAACCAACACCCAGTAGTTCTCCAGGACCAGAGTTGGAAAATAAAAGTATAATATTATTGTGACCAGTGCCTTTCATTTCTAAAGACTTCCACAAGTAGAAATAGTAGTCTCTGTGTCCTGACGTTATCTCATCTTACCTCTGAGCCGTGCAGAAAGTAGGCCAGTCAGCCAGTCATCTAGTGCAGGGTTTCTCCATCTCGGTCCTGGGGCCCCCCATGGGTGCACGTTCTGTTCTTGCCCTAGCACTGCACAGCTCATTCAAATAATTAAAGCTTGATGATTAGTTGTTTATTTGAATCCGCTGTGTAGTGCTAGGGCAAAAACAGAACGTGCACCCAGGAGGGGCCCCAGAACCGAGTTTGAGAAACCCTGATCTAGTGAAATGGAAGGACCAGCCTTCCAGGAGGGAGAGAAGGTCGATAGACTCTCAGGTGATACCTAATAATGTTTCAACCACACTTTGGTGGGTTCAAATTGTATGAGTTTCCCCCCCCCCAATACATTAAGCATTTGATTGTGTCTGCCTAGAGCAGCTTTTCACAAAGTATGGGTCGTGTCACAAAGTATGGGTCGTGTCACACAGTATGGGTCGTGTCACAAAGTATGGGTCGTGTCACAAAGTATGGGTCGTGTTACAAAGTATGGGTCGTGTCACAAAGTATGGGTTGTGTGACAAAGTTGGTAGCGGACATGTTAATGGTGGGTTGCAACATGTCAGAGTAAAAATAACAACATATTTCAGTGACTGACATAGTAGAAAAATTCTACTAGAATACACAAGGTCCAATTTCTAAATTTGGTTCTGCATCAACAGTTTTTCTACTATGTCAGTAACTGAAAGTCACTCAATTAGCCATGTCAACTAAGAGTTTTTGATTGGTAGTTAGTCTAGCCAGCTATCTAAACTTGTAGTAATCATGGCCAAATACCGAACGGGCACACAGGGCACATACCCAGGGGCCCTGACCTCCATTGATTTTGTTAGTCATTCTCACTCAGATATCATATTAACATGGCATATGTCATAACAAAATGTTGAGAATTGCATTAAATTTGTTCGAAAATTGCTAAATGTTCTCTCCGCCCCAATGGCAAAATGTGCATTATTGCAGGAGGTGTACTTTAAAATGTTATTTTTTCCCTTCACCATCAAAGAGGGGCGGGTGGGGGGCACTAAAATGTTTTGGCCATGAGGTGGGGGTGGCCCCCTGGAAAACACTGAATTTCTAATTTGGGTCTCAGGCTGTAAAAGTTGAAGAACCCCTTGCCTAGAGTGTCTGATGGGCGAGGCTTGCACTTATCAGACCATTCCATTGGTTTGATCGTGCCAGGCAAGCTTAATTGAAATAAGGCAAATGCCATCTGAACCCAAGTGTGGTTTAAATGTACCGATTCCACAGCGTACGGCAATTACCACACTGCTCAAAGGCGTAGCTCGCCAAAATACAAACAATGTTCCTCACTGAAGACTTGAATCTCCTCATTAGCAATACCGAATATAAAGGTTATGAATGAAGGAGGAATGAATATGACTTATGAGTAACTCAGAGGCATCTGTAAACAGTATAATGAAGCCAGAGCGATGTACGGCATGTGTTTGATTAATCAGGCCTTTTGCTTCACCATCAGTCTAATCATACGGCATTAGATCTTGTCATAAGATGCCCATAAAAAGAAGGCCTGCAGAGATGATGTTGACGAGAGCTCATCTCTTTACACTGTTAATTAAAGAATAAAGAATGAAGTGTCAACGCTTCCTGCCCAACCTCGCATCCACCAAGCCCTGCTCAACGCCATATAAGGTCTGGGGGGGCAGAGAGAGCCCCTGTTCTAGTTCCTATATGAATATGACGATGAACAAAGTCCACTTTCATTGCATGTAGTGCTCAACCTTAATAGCTTGTCATTGTTTATTATATTCCAGAGGCGGTGGAGAGTATCTGAATCTGGGAGAGTGTTTTGGCCGAGCACAAGGGGGGATAATGCACTCCTCCAGTGTAATTTGGTCATTTATTATTAATATCAGTCTAATCATACTAGTCATGTTTGGGGGCGACAGGGGAGGCTTTGCTAAGACCAAATGCCTCCTCATTTTTGGGATGGTTGAAATTAAGCTCTATGTCACGCACACGCGCACACACACACAAAGGAAGCGGGAAATGTTCTATGCCTTGTGTTGGCTTGAGTCAAATGTTGGATGTTATGCCATAGTTTCTCAGCCATGGCTCACTAGGTACAGTTAAGTCAATACATGGATTTTTGATTACCAGCCTATGAGTGAAATGGGTTTAGCACTTAAGCACTGCAGACCTTCATAATTCTTGTATAAACATCATGTGACTCTCAACATAAATATTGACTTTCCGAAGCGTTCGCCCCAATTTGAATTGAGCCACTTAGCCATGTTGAATCATGTAAACTAACGGATATAGAATAATGATACAGGGCCTTCAGAAAGTATTCGTAAACCTTGACTTAATGCACATTTTGTTTTGTTACAGCCTGAATTCAAAATGGATTCAATAGATACACACAATACCCCATAATGACAGTCAAAACATGTTTTTGTAAATGTATGCTAATTTATTGAAAATGAAATACACAAATATCGCAGTGGTCTAAGGCACTGAATATCAGTGCAAGAGGTGTCACTACAGACACCCTGGTTCGAATTCAGGCTGTATCACATCTGGCTGTGATTGGGCGTTCCATATGGCGGCGCACAATTGGCCTAGCATTGTCCGGGTTTGGCCGGGGCAGGCCTTCATTGTAAATAAGAATTTGTTCTTAACTGACTTGCCTGATTAAATTAAACGTTTACAACTGGGCCACTCAGGAACATTCAATGTCATCTTGGTAAGCAACTCCAGTTTATATATTGCCTTGTGTTTTAAGTTATTGTCCTGCTGAAAGGTGAATTTTTCTCCCAGTGTCTGTTGGAAAGCAGACTGAACTACGTTTTTCTCTAGGATTTTGCCTTTGCTTAGCCGTTTCTTTAATTATTTTTTTTACTCCCTAGTCCATGCTGATGACAAGCATACCCATAACATGATGTAGCCACCACCATGCTTGAAAATATGAAGAGTGGTACTCAGTGATGTGTTGTGTTTGAACCGAACATAACACTTTGTATTCAGGACATAAAGTGAATTTCTTTACCACATTTTTGCTGTTTTACTTTAGTGCCTTATTGCAAATAGGATGCATGTTTTGGAATATTTTTTATTATACGAAGGCTTCTTTTTCACTCCGTCATTTAGGTTAGTATTGTGGAGTAACTACAATGTTGTTTATCCAACCTTAGTTTTCTCCTCCTAATTGTTTTAACTGGCCTCATGGTGAAATCCCTGAGCAGTTTCCTTCCTCTCTGGCAACTGAATTAGGAAGGATGCCTGTATCTTTGTAGTGACTGGGTGCATTGATACACCATCCAAAGTGAAATAACTTCACCATGCTCAAAGGGATATTCAATGTCTGCTTTTTTTTTACCCATCTACCAATAGGTGCCCTTCTTTTGCGAGGCATTGGAAAACATCTCTGGTCTTTGTGGTTGAATCTGTGTTTGAAATTCACTGCTCGACTGAGGAACCTTACAGATAATTGTATGTTTGGGGTACGGAGATGAGGTAGTCATTCAAAACTCATGTTAACTTCTCTAGGGTAGGGGGCAGCATTCGGAATTTTGGATGAAAAGCATGCCCAAATTAAACTGCCTGTTTCTCGGGCCCAGAAGATATGATATGCATATGACTGGTAAATTTGGATAGAAAACACTCTAAAGTTACCAAAACTGTTAATAGTGTCTGTGAGTATAACAGAACTGATTTGGCAGGCGAAAACCTGAGAAAAATCCATTCGGGAAGTCGTTTATTTTGGGGTTTTGTAGTTTTCTATTCAATGCCATTACAGTATCCATTGACTTAAGACTCAAATTGCAGTTCCTATGCCCTCCACTAGATGTCAACAGTCTTTAGAAATAGTTTCAGGCTTGTATTCTGAAAAATTAGGAAGTAAGAGCAGTCTGAATGAGTGGACCCTAAAGTGTCACAGAGCTTTTTCATGTGTGCCGTTCTTGTTTACCTTCTATTTTGACGACGTTATTGTCCGGTTGAAATATTATCGATTATTTAGGCTAAAAACAACCTGAGGGTTGAATAAAAAACATCGTTTGACATGTTTCTATGAACTTTACGGATACAATTTGGATTTTTTGTCTGCCTGTTTTGACTGTGTTTGAGCCTGTGGATTACTGAAGAAAACGCGTGAACAAAAGGGAGGTTTTTGGATATAAAGAGACTTTATCGAACAAAAGGAACATTTATTGAGTAAATAAATGTCTGCTGAGTGCAACCATATGAAGATCATCAAAGGTAAGGGATTAATTTTATCTCTATTTCTGACTTGTGTAAGTCTTCTACTTGGCTGGTTACTGTTTGTAATGATTTGTCTGCTGGGCTATGTTCTAAAATAATCGTAAGGTATGTTTTCGCCGTAAGGCATTTTTTAAATCTGACACCGTGGTTGGATTCACAAGAGGTGAATCTTTAAACCTATGTAAAATATGTTTTGTTTTCTGAATTTTTATAATGAATATTTCTGTACTTGAATTTGGCGCCCAGCAGTTTCCCTGGCTGTTGAAAGAGGTGGGACGCTAACGTCTCACGTAGCCAAGAGAGGTTAAACAGTTTTTTCAAATGTCCATGCAACTTATTATGTGACTTGTTAAAACCTCTCAAGGATCGGACCCTTTTTTATTTTTTTTTGCCTAAAATGACATACCCAAATCTAGCTGCCTGTAGCTCAGAACCTGAAGCAAGGATATTCATATTATTGATACCATTTGAAAGGAAACATTTTGAAGTTTGTGGAAATGTTAAATCAATGTAGGAGAATATAACACATTAGATCTGGTACAAGATAATACAAAGAAAAAAGCATGTGTTTTTTGTATTTCTTTTTGTACCATCATCTTTGAAATGCAAGAGAAAGGCCATGATATATTATTCCAGGCCAGGCGCAATTTTTAATTACCAGCTGCCTCACAATTGTGGCCTGCTGGAGGTCATTTTGCAGGGCTCTGGCAGTGCACCTCCTTGCACTAAGGCGGAGGTACCGGTCCTGCTGCTGGGTTGTTGCCCTCCTACGGCCTCCTCCACGTCTCCTGATGTACTGGCCTGTCTCCTGGTAGCGCCTTCATGCTCTGGACACTACGCTGACAGACACAGCAAACCTTTTTGCCACAGTTCGCATTGATGTGCCATCCTGGATGAACTGCACTACCTGGGCCACTTGTGTGGGTTGTAGACTCCGTCTCATGCTACCACTAGAGTGAGAGCACCGCCAGCATTCAAAAGTGACCAAAACATCTGCCAGGAAGCATAGGAACTGAGAAGTGGTCTGTGGTCACCACCTGCAGAATCACTCCTGTTTTGGGGGGTGTCTTGCTAATTGCCTATAATTTCCACCTTTTGTCTATTCCATTTGCACAACAGCATGTGAAATGTATTGTCAATCAGTGTTGCTTCCTAAGTGGACAGTTTGATTTCACAGAAGTGTGATTGACTTGGAGTTACATTGTGTTGTTTAAGTGTTCCCTTTATTTTTTTGAGCAGTGTAGTTTATTTTCTATGTTGGTGATTTGTATGATTCCCAATTAGAGGCAGCTGGTAATCGTTGTCCATAATTGGGGATCATATTTAGGTAGCTTTTTTCCCACCTGTGTTTGTGGGATATTATTTTGTGTTTTGTGCATGTGCACCACGTAGTCACGTTTTGTTGTTAGTTTATTGATTTATTGTTTTGTTCTTGCTAAGTTTCACTTTATAATAAATATGTGGAACTCAACATCTGCTGCGCCTTGGTCCGTCTCTCCACACGAACGTGACAGTATCAAGACTTCCCAAATGTGCCTAATTGGTTTATGTTCAAGTTCATAACTGTGCACTCTCCTCAAACATTAGCATGGTATTCTTTAACTGTAATAGCTACTGTAAATATGACAGTGCAGTTAGATTAACAAGAATTTAAGCTTTCTGCCAATATCAGATATGTCCATGTCCTGGGAAATGTTCTTGTTACTTACAACCTCATGCTAATCACATTATCCTACGTTAGCTCAACCGTCCCGCGGGGGACCCACCAATCCTGTAGAGATTTTAAGCACATTTTTACTCCTTAATTTATTTAGGCTTAACATAATAAAGGGGTCGAATACTTAATGACTCAAGACATTTCAGATTTTCATTTTTAATCATACTGAACAAGAATATAAACACAACATGTAAACTGAAATGAAATAAAATATTCCAGAAATGTTCCATACTCACAAAAAGCTTATTTCTCTCAAATGTTGTGCACAAATGTGTTTACATCCCTGTTAATGAGCATTTCTCCTTTGCCAAGATAATCCATCTACCTGACAGGTGTGACATATCAAGAAGCTTTTTAAACAACATGATCATTACACAGGTGCATTTTGTGCTCGGGACAAGAACATATATGTGGTATTGTGGGAGCGTACAATTGGCATGCTGACTGCAAGAATGTCCACCAGAGATGTTGCCATAGAATTGAATGTTCATTTGTCTACCATAAGCAGCCTCCAATGTTGTTTTAGAGAATTTGGCAGTCTGTCTAACCGGCCTCACAACCGTAGACCACATGTAACCACACCAATCCAAGACGTCCATATCCGGCTTCTTCACCTGCACCTGAATCGTCTGAGGCCAGCCACCCGAACAGCTGATGAAACTGAGGAGTATTTATGTCTGTAATTAAGCCCTTTTGTGGGGGAAACTTGCTCCCCAGTTGGTGGGCCTATGCCCTCCCTTACAGTCATGTGAAATCCATAGATTAGTGCCTAATGAATTTATTTAAATTGACTGATTTCCTTATACTCAGTAAATACTCAGTAAAATCAGTATTATTTGTAAAAATGATAAAAACATAATTCCACTTTGGCGTAGTGCACCTGATTGGTGTCACAGTTTTGCCCCAGCTAACACACCTGACTCCAATAATCACCTAATCATGATATTTTTATTTAATTGATTTAACCAGGCAAGTCAGTTAAGAACAAACTCATATTTACAAGGACAGCCTACACCTTGCCAAGCTCAGATGACGCTGGGCCAATTGTCCACCACCCTATGGGACTCCCAATCACAGTGATACAGTCTGGATTTGAACCAGGTTGTCTGCCTCTAGCACTGAGATGCAGTGTCTTAGACCACTGCGCCACTTAGGAACCCAAGTGACCCTCAGTTTAGAATGCAGTTTGATTAATCAGCTGTGTTTGCTAGGGATGGAGGAAAAAGTGTGACACCAATCAGGCCCTGGAGGACTGGAGTTGCCCTCCCCTGGTGTAGTGTGTGTAGGCCAGTGACACAAAATCTCAATTTCTTCCATTTTAAATTCAGGCTGTAAGAACAAAATGTGTTATAAGCCAAGGGGCATGAACACTTTCAGAAGGCACTTTCAGAAGGCAATGTCCCCCAATCTTGTGGAGCGACAAAGGAACAAAATAAACCAAAGCAATGCATCCAACTTGCCATCATCACTTAACTACAAACGTCAACATTATCAGGAATCAGGTAAGACCCAAGTGCAGACCGTGTCGTAGTAACAATGTTTATTGCAGCAAACAGAGGCAAAGGTACAGGGCGGCAGGCGGGCTCAAGGTCAGGTCAGGCAGATGTTGGAAATCCAGATAGGGGGAAAGGTACAGGACGGTAGGCAGACTCAGGGGGTGGACGGCAGGCAGAGTGGTCAGACGTGCAGGTTCAGGGGTCAGGATGGGCAAGGGTCAAAAACAAGGAGGGCGAGAAAAGAGAGGCTGGGAAAAGACAGGAGCAGACAGGACAAAACGCTGGCAAGCTTGACAAACAAGACGAACTGGCAACAGACAGACAGAGAACACAGGTGTAAATACACAGGGGATCATGGGGGCGCTGGGCGACACCTGGAGGGGGCTGGAGACAATTAACAAAGACAGGTGAAACAGATCAGGGTGTGACAAAAATACTGTATGTGACCTAAGTGTTTGATCTTTTTACTGTCATAAGTGGAAAGCAGAGTAGTGAGTAGTGCTGAGCAGTTAAAATCTTCAAGAGTCTAGCGACGCACCCATGTGTAACATAATTCCATAAATCTGTCAATTTGGCTAGAGATATAGTTTTGCATGGGCTGTGTCTCAATCCACTGCATTTCGCCTATGTCGGCCTTTGCATCTGCGGTGGAAGGTGGCCGAGCTACAGCTTTGTGGTAGTCCAGTGGAGGCTGCTGAGGGGAGGACGGCTCGAACGGAGCGAATGGAATGGCATCAAATCATGTGTTTGATGTATTTGATACCATTCCACCGATTCTGCTCCAGTCATTACCACAAGCCCGTCCTCCCTAATTAAGGTGCCACCAACCTCCTGTGTGGTAGTCTGTCGCATTGTTCTACACAGCCTGGACCACAATGTGTTAAAACAATATCCCTGCACCCAATAACCTGGCCTCAAATGTCAAGATCATTCAGATGGAGTCAACGGATATTGAAGAGACAAGCTATTCGACTCCTGATGAAAAGGTCAGTGGTACCGTAACGTATTAGCTACAGTGGTCTAAGGAACCGCATCTCAGTGCTAGAGGCGTCACTACAGACCCTGGTTCGATTCCAGGCTGTATCACAATTGGCCGTGATTGGGAGTCCCATAGAGCGGTGCACAATTGGCCCAGCGTCGTCTGGGCTAGAGTTTGGCCGGGGTAGGCCGTTATTGTAAATAATAATTTGTTCTTAACTGAATTTGCCTAGTTAAATAAAGGTTAATTTTTTTTTTTTTTAAATAAGCGACCGCTGACATTATGTGACCAATTCAAACCCAAAGCCTTTCTTCCTATACAACTTTCCCTTTACAGCATGTCCTTCAGACACACTGAGCTTAATCACAGTTAAAGAAATTCCAGGGCAGAAGCCATCAATATTGCAGTACATGTGTTTGAAGCAAGCTAACCTTTTCGTAGAACAATTCCCTTTGGTGTATTATCCATTTATACACAGCTATCTCTTTTTACATTGACAGTTGAAATTAAATTCTCATTTTATGTTACGTGTGGGAGCAATATATCCCTCCTAGGCCTCCAGAGTCTCCTTTTTCTTAGATATGATTACACACGCACGCACGCACACACACACACACACACACACACACACACACACACACACACACACACACACACACACACACACACACACACACACACACACACACACACACACGTGGTGCGTGGGTCAGCTGTTTGTTCACACTCATCCACCCGCAATTGCTAATAACCCATCCGCAACCGCACGACTATAGGCCTATGTGATAATCTGAGGTCCGCACTCGGCCCTAACCCGCAAATATAGAAAATGCTCTGTGGGCTACTGTCAGAGACGGGAGAAACAACTTTTGACAGGGGGTGCAGTATTTTCTTTTGTCTGATTTAGATATGTTTCTTCTTTTCCGACATTTTGGTAGACTGTTTGTTAGTCAAGCAGCTTCTCTTCTGCCATTATATGTTGCCCTAGAGGACTAAATTAACCCTTGCCTGCCAGAATAAGGTCATAAATCAATAGAATGAATGCTTCAATCTAGTTGACACAGGTAACGTTTTCTGTCATCGCTCTCTTCTTTCCTGGAGCAAAGACTTTGAGGGACTGGGGATAAAATGCAATAACTCAACAAAAAAAGGTAAGTCAGTGTACAGATTTTAGTCTCCATTTCCACCAGTTTTCATTTAACCCATCTGAACGTTCCCGTGACGTGCTCTAGGCCTATTTGACGTGCCCTAGGCCTATTTGACGTCCCTGTCTTGTAACTGTCACATTTGTATAGCGCCTCACAATAATCACACATCACATAGCTGGCACTGCTATTGTCCACTTTTACCAAATATTTCAAAAACATGACTTTTCTGGCTGTCCCTTCTCTTTATTTTCAACTCTCCATTTTGGAGCTTTACTCTTATTGATATTTTTTTGCTTCCTTGGATCGTCTAACTTTTTCTGCACATTCCCAAAAGTATTTGGCGATTGGCGTTAAGGCTATTTGGTGCACGTAGCCTATAGTTAGGCTCTAAAGCTTAGGTTTACGGACTAATGCCAAATTAGCCTAAAATAATGAAAGAAAAACCTCAACGTGGCCTATAGATATCAATTGCACAATAATTTTTTGAAGGTTTTGTTTTATCTTAATTCAAACCACCACCCACTCACCCGCCCTTCATCCACACAATATTTCATGACGCTAAACCTACCCGCGCTGCGGATATAACCACATGGACTGCGGGTTATGAGTCAAACCGCCAATCACTAACACACACACATACACATATCCGCCACATAACCACCACATAACTTGGGTGAAGTAGACATTTTTCCCCAGTCTTTAATAATTCTTTGTAAGGAACTTCATAAACATTCCTTAGCCACACTCGGTCCCTTCATCTTTAATGGATTCTGATCTCTAAAAAATAGAGATATTTAATCGCCTCTCCAAACAGAAAATGCTAGATTGATGTCAAGGCCCATCTCTTGGAGGTGTACACGTACCATATCATTAAATGATCGTTCAAACATCTGAATTGGTCCTCGGAAAACAACCCTGGGAGCCTATAGTGTTATGAAAGATGTGTGAGCATACAGAAATAATGTAGTCAAGCAAGGAATCTTTGTGGCGTGTTCTCTCAATGACATTGATTATGATCTGCTACACGGACGTGTGTTAGCCATTGTAAGGAGTACACCTAGATTTTACCTAGGTTATATACATTGTATTGTGATGTACCCCTTTTCAGCAATTCGTTACCATTTGACTAACAAATAAAAAGGTTGTAATTTATGTTTTCTGTAAACTGAATCCACCTATTGTTTGCCAGGGCTTGTTGCTGTATCAGGAGCGTCCTTCACTGAGGCGAACAGGAAAGACACAGAACCCCAGCTAGCAGTGACCCCATAACCCCAGCTAGCAGTGACCCCACAACCCTAGCTAGCAGTGACCCCATAACCCCAGCTAGCAGTGACCCCACAACCCTAGCTAGCAGTGACCCCATAACCCCAGCTAGCAGTGACCCCACAACCCTAGCTAGCAGTGACCCCATAACCCCAGCTAGCAGTGACCCCAGAACCTCAGCTAGCAGTGACCCCATAACCCCAGCTAGCAGAGACCCCACAACCCTAGCTAGCAGTGACCCCATAACCCCAGCTAGCAGTGACCCCATAACCCCAGCTAGCAGTGACCCCATAACCCCAGCTAGCAGTGACCCCATAACCCTAGCTAGCAGTGACCCCATAACCCCAGCTAGCAGTGACCCCACAACCCTAGCTAGCAGTGACCCCATAACCCCAGCTAGCAGTGACCCCACAACCCTAGCTAGCAGTGACCCCATAACCCCAGCTAGCAGTGACCCCAGAACCTCAGCTAGCAGTGACCCCACAACCCTAGCTAGCAGTGACCCCATAACCCCAGCCAGCAGTGACCCCACAACCCTAGCTAGCAGTGACCCCACAACCCCAGCTAGCAGTGACCCCACAACCCCAGCTAGCAGTGACCCCACAACCCCAGCTAGCAGTGACCCCACAACCCTAGCTAGCAGTGACCCCACAACCCCAGCCAGCAGTGACCCCACAACCCTAGCTAGCAGTGACCCCACAACCCCAGCTAGCAGTGACCCCACAACCCCAGCTAGCAGTGACCCCATAACCCCAGCTAGCAGTGACCCCACAACCCTAGCTAGCGGTGACCCCATAACCCCAGCCAGCAGTGACCCCATAACCCCAGCTAGCAGTGACCCCATAACCCCAGCTAGCAGTGACCCCATAACCCCAGCTAGCAGTGACCCCGTAACCCCAGCTAGCAGTGACCCCGTAACCCCAGCTAGCAGTGACCCCATAACCCCAGCTAGCAGTGACCCCATAACCCCAGCTAGCAGTGACCCCATAACCCCAGCTAGCAGTGACCCCATAACCCCAGCTAGCAGTGACCCCATAACCCCAGCTAGCAGTGACCCCATAACCCCAGCTAGCAGTGACCCCATAACCCCAGCTAGCAGTGACCCCATAACCCCAGCTAGCAGTGATCCCATAACCCCAGCTAGTAGTGACCCCATAAACCCAGCTAGCAGTGACCACAGTTCATATAAGGAAATCAGTCAATTCAAATATATTTATTAGGCCCTAATCAAAATATGGATTTGGTATTTTGGTATTTGGTATTTTATTAGGATCCCATTAGCTGTTGCAAAAGCAGCAGCTACTCTTCCTGGGGTCCACACAAAATATGAAACATAATAAGGAATGACATAATACAGAACATCATTAGACAAGTACAGTTCAAGGACAGAACTATGCCTGGGCAGGGGCGCAGCCATGAGTGGGCCTGCGAGGGCATAGGCTGTCATTGTAAATAAGAATTTGTTCTTAACTGACTTGCCTAGCTAAAAAAAGGTTACATTTAAAAAATGTACATATTTTTTTTTTATTTGGCCAACACACTGGGGAGCCAGGCCCAGGCAATCAGAATTCATTTTTCCCCACAAAAGGGCTTTTTACAGACATCAGCTGTCCGGGTGCCTAGTCTCAGAAGATCCCGCAGGTGAAGAAGCCGGATGTGGAGGTCCTAGGCTGGTGTGGTTACACGTGATCAGCAGTTTTTAGTCCGGTTGGCCGTACTGCCAAATTCTCTCAAACGACGTTGGAGACGTTATGGTAGAGAAATGAACATGCAAATCTCTGGCAACAGCTCTGGTAGACATTTCTGCTGTCAGCATGCCAATTCTATGCTCCCTCAAAAATTAAGACATCTGTGGCGTTGTGTTCTGTGACAGAACTGCACATTTTAGAGTGGCCTTATATTGTCCCCAACACAAGGTGCACCTGTGTAATGATCATGCTGTTTAATCAGATGCTTGATATGCCACACCTGTCAGGTTTATTTTTGTTCAGTATAGAAAATGCTCTGTAGGCTGCAGTCAGAGACATTGTAAAACATTTTTGACAGGGTGTGCAGGATATTTTTTTGCCTGATTTAGATTTGTTTCTTCTTTCTTCTAACATTTCGTTAGGCTATTTGTTAGTCAAGTTGTCTATAATTAGATGCATGCAGCTTCTCTTCTGTCATTATATGTTGCCCTAGAAGACTAAATACAGTAAACCCTTGCTCAAGCAGAATAATGTCATGAATCGATAGAAAGCCCGCTTAAATCTAGTTGAAACTGGTCAAGTTCTCTTTCATCTCTGCTTCTTTCGCGGAGAAAAGACGTTTAGGGACCGGGGATAAAATAAAAATAAATATATATATATTCTGTGCAAAATGTCCAAAAGACATCAGTTTGACCAGTTTAAGGAAATTGAAAGCTGTGAAAACAACCCAACATGTTCCTGATAAGATTTCAGTTCTGCTTGGATGCATAGCCTATTTTATGTGGTTGAAATAGTATCAGCTTTTATGATGCTGATAAACATAGCACCTCTGCAGATGTTATCTAACTGAGCAATTCACATTCTCTCAAGATGCTGAAAGAATGATCTTTTTTTGCCTACATTTGGTGTATCATTTTACTTCAAGAAATGCTTCATTCTACAGGAGTTGAAATTAAAGCTATAGAGGTTACAGACCCACAGTCAGTGTCCAGATTTCAGTTTCCATTCAACCGATCTGAACAGTAGGTTACAGTTCCCTTGACGTGCCATAGGCCTATTTGAAGTCCCCATCTTGTGACTGTTGAATTTGTATAGCTCCTCACAATCAACACACCTAACATAGCCGGTACTGCTATCATCCTCTTTTACTACTTCACTTAATCTTTGCCCTCCCTTCTCTTTATTTTTAACTCTCCATTTCGGTGCTTTTCCCTTATTGAATTAAACTCCGACATGGTCCATTTTGTCTAAGTGGATGACGTAAACTTTTTATGCCTGTTCCCAATAGCATTTTGCGATTGGTATGTAGGCTATTTGGGGCACGTACAGTTAGGACCTAATGCTTAGGCTTACGCATTAATGCCAGATAGCTTCAAATCACGAAAGACAAACCTCAGTGTATTCTATAGATTGCACAAGAATAGATGCATAAATTGCACAAGAATGATACACCCGCACTTCATCCACACAATATTGAACGACCCAAAACCTGCCTGCCAATTGGATATAACTGCAGGAATTGCGGGTTATGAGTAAACCCACGCATCACTAAACACCACATCTTGGTGTTGAGCATCATTTCCTTGGGGCGACGCACAATTGGCATAGTGTCGTCCGGGTTAGGGAGGGTTTGGCCGGTAGGGATATCCTTGTCTTAGTATGTAAAAAAAAATGTAATAAAATGTATGCACTCTACTGTAAGTCGCTCTGGATAAGAGCGTCTGCTAAATGACTAAAATGTAAAATGTAAATGTATTTATTCATATTGTGAATCTGTGTCTAAATAAGGGCCTCATGCATCTATGAGTATTACTTTGTGAAGTCCTTTTCACATGTTTTCCATGTTAATATCATATATGGATCATATACTATTTTAAGGTAAGGCATGGGAATTATCTATGCATATGCTAAGGAACTAGCTGTCTATGTCTCAATGGTTCCAGGTCTATATTTCCATAGACCATTACGTTGATCTTTCTGAAAGGTTTTAATGTTTCGCTGCTGGCTCAGGGCAGACAGGTCGGCTGCAATGTGTCAACTGAACATTACTGTTAAGTAACACCAACAGGATTGGAAAAGTGCTTAACAATGTGACCAATGAAATCACAGTGACTCAACGACGTGATCAATGAAATCACTGTGTCCTAAAAACCTGAGATATGAAATCAGTGTCTTCGCCACTCCCTGGTCTACCTCAAAAGCCACTGAGCACCACTGTTTAACAGTGGCGGCTTCACCGGGGGAATGTGCGGGATTGAGTGAGTGACGGTCTGCGATTACGAGATACTTTTTTAGACACGAAACACTCCCCCCAGATTTATCGGCTGCCAAATGACTTTTATGAGTCACTGCTTCTTCATTAAATGCTTCATCCCCCTTTGGTGAAGAGACTGTAAAAGTAAATTACATACCAACCCCTCTGACTGGCATTAGAAGTACATGGGGGTCACGCGGGGACAGACAGTGGTTTGCTAGCTAAATGGAGGCAGAGACTTAAGGTGTGTGTGTGTGTGTGTGTGTGTGTGTGTGTGTGTGTGTGTGTGTGTGTGTGTGTGTGTGTGTGAAAAAGTGAGACTTACAGGAGGATATGACTGGAGAAGGACAAGGCTCTGGTCTAATTAAAAGACCTGTTATTTAGCACAAATCAGCCAATAAGGAGCTGTGTGAAATCAAAGTGATATCATAGGGTTGCGGATTTGGCATAGTTGTGAACGGCCTCTGCCAGGCTGCAGATATTATTTTATGTAGAAATGGGGGCACGAGCGATGTTGCTAACTGAGCTAAATAGGTTGATCTCCCTTTTGTAGGAATGCCCATCACTCACCCAGTGGTGCCTTTTTTCTCCTCCCATGCGAATGCTTTTAGCAACACCATCATTTCTTGAAGAGGTAAATTGACTCACAAATCGTTCTGCCTTTACTTTGTGAGAGCAGCTCACGATTCACATGGAGATGATCAGGTTTGAATGACATGTGAACACATCCTATGCATGGCAACAAAACCATAGAGAGAACACGTGCACATACTGTAGATGAAGTAAGAGTTAGTGTTGCGTGTTTGTGTGTGAGCGAGCGCGTGTTTACATTTCAGTTCTTCCTCTGACGTGAATATAACACGCAGCACCCAACAGAAAACACATTCCAATAGATAAAGTGTGTTTGTGTCTGAGCATCTGTGTGAACAGTTCATGAAGCGTTACACAGAAGCACAGTGTGCCGAGGGGAACACGTACCTCCGACGCGGAAGCAGCAGGCACACTCTCCAATTAAGTTGTGGTCTTTTAGCCTCTGTAAGGGCTTAATTATGGGATAAGGGATGTTGCACATGCTCTATGGGTCTAGTTAATGAACTTCATCTGAGATGACGAGGAGGATCCAGGGGTCTTTGACACAATGGTGTGAAATGAACTGGTTTTGTACTCATCAAACGAAAACGAACAAAGCTACAGTCCTGAACTAGAGAACATAGAACACATGAACGCACGAACAGGAACAATCACCCACAAACCAACAGTGAAAACAGGCTACCTTAATATGGTTCCCAATCAGAGACAACGTAAAACACCTGCCTCTGATTGAGAACCATATCAGGCCAATAAGACAAACCTAAACAAAGAAACACATAACATAGACTACACCCACCCAGCTCACGTCCTGACCAACTAAACAAAGACTAACCAAAGGAAATAAGGTCAGGAACGTGACAGTATCCCCCCCCCTCCCAAGGTGCGGACTCCGGCCGCAAAACCTGAACCTATAGGGGAGGGTCTGGGTGGCCATCTGTTCACGGTGGCGGCTCTGGCGCTGGACGTGGCCCCCACCCCACCATAGTTAATCCCCGCTTCCCTGGCTTCCTCGGAATGGCGACCCTCCAAAATAACCCCACTGTACTGATGGGCGCCTCTGGACAGAGGGGCAGCTCCGGACTGAGGGGCAGCTCCGGACTGAGGGGCAGCTCCGGACTGAGGGGCAGCTCCGGACTGAGGGGCAGCTCCGGACTGAGGGGCAGCTCCGGACTGAGGGGCAGCTCCGGACTGAGGGGCAGCTCCGGACTGAGGGGCAGCTCATGACCGAGGGGTAGCTCATGGCTGAATGGCAGCTCAGGCAGCTACTGACTGGCGGGCGGCTCAGGCAGCTCCTGACTGAAGGGCAGCTCAGACAGCTCCTGACTGGCGGGCGGCTCTGGCAGCTCCTGACTGGCGTGCGGCTCTGGCAGCTCCTGACTGGTGGGCGGCTCTGGCGGCTCCTGACTGACGGACGGCTCTAGCGGCTCCTGACTGACGGACAGCTCTAGTGGGTCCTGACTGACGGACGGCTCAGGACAGACGGGCGGATTTGACGGCTCAGGACAGACGGGCGGCTCTGACGGCTCAGGACAGACGGGCGGCTCTGACGGCTCAGGACAGACGGGCGGCTCTGACGGCTCAGGACAGACGGGCGGCTCTGACGGCTCAGGACAAACGGGCGGCTTTGACGGCTCCGGACAGACGGGCGGCTTTGACGGCTCCGGACAGACGGGCGGCTCTGACGGCTCCGGACAGACGGGCGGCTCTGACGGCGCTGGGCAGACGGGCAGCGCAGGCGGCGCTGGGCAGACGGGCAGCGCAGGCGGCGCTGGGCAGATGGCAGACTCTGGCCTGCTGAGGCGCACAGTAGGCCTGGTGCGTGGTTCCGGAACTGGTGGTACTGGGCTGGAGACACGCACCACAGGGCGAGTGCGTGGAGCAGCAACAGGGCGTACAGGGCTCTGGAGACGCACAGGAGGCTTGGTGCGTGGTGCCGGCACTGGTGGTACCGGGCTGGAGACACGCACCACAGGGCGAGTGCGTGGAGCAGCAACAGGGTGTACAGGGCTCTGGAGACGCACAGGAGGCTTGGTGCGTGGTGCCGGAACTGGTGGTACCGGGCTAGAGACACGCACCACAGGGCGAGTGCGTGGAGGAGGAACAGGGCTCTGGAGACGCACTGGAAGCCTTGTGCGTGGTGTTGGCACTGGTGGTACTGGGCTGGGGCGAGGAGGTGGCACCGGATAGACCGGACCGTGAAGGCGGACTGGAGCTCTTGAGCACCGAGCCTGCCCAACCTTACCTGGTTGAATGCTCTCCATAGCCAGGCCAGTGCGGGGAGGTGGAATAACCCGCACTGGGCTGTGCTGGCGAACCGGGGACACCATGCGTAAGGCTGGTGCCATGTACACCGGCCCGAGGTGACGCACTGGAGACCAGATGCGTCGAGCCCGGCTTCATGTCACCTGGCTCGCTGCCCACTCTAGCCCGGCCGATACGTGGAGCTGGGATGTACCGCACCGGGCTATGCACACGTACAGGAGACACCGTGCGCTCTCCGCATAACACGGTGTCTGCCCGTACTCTCGCTCTCCACGGTAAGCCCAGGAAGATGGCGCAGGTCTCCTACCTGACTTCGCCACACTCCCCTTTAACCCCCCCCCCCCAATACATTTTTGGGGCTGCCTCTCGGGCTTCCTACCGTACCGCCGTGCTGCCTCCATACGCCGGTATCCCTCCTCACACTGCTCCAGAGAATCCCAGCCGGGCTCCGGCACTCTCCCAGGGTCCTTTACCGTCCAACTCGTCTTCCCATGTCCATTCCTGACATCGCTGCTGCTGCTGCTGCCGCTGTCCGTTACCACGCTGCTTGGTCCGAGTTTGGTGAGTGATTCTGTAACGGCTTCCGTCGGTAGAAAGAGAGGAGGACCAAAGCGCAGCATGGTATGTATCCACATTTATTAGAATACTTCTTCAATACGAACAAAACAATAAACAAACGAAAACCAACGAAGCTACAGTCCTGAACTAGAGAACATAGAACACATGAACGCACGAACAGGAACAATCACTCACAAACCAACAGTGAAAACAGGGTACCTTAATATGGTTCCCAATCAGAGACAACGTAAAACACCTGCCTCTGATTGAGAACCATATCAGGCCAATAAGACAAACCTAAACAAATAAACACATAACACAGACTACACCCACCCAGCTCACGTCCTGACCAACTAAACAAAGACTAACCAAAGGAAATAAGGTCAGGAACGTGACAAACGGTCATGGTTGTAGTTGTAAGTATGGTGTCCATATTTGGACATTCTCAGAGACAAGAAGTTGGTGTCAGTCACGCTCCTTCTCAGATAAGTTTTTTTGCGGTCTTGACTTTCATAAAGCAGCGTATTTGGTGGTTCTTCAAATATATTTTGCCATAAAAACAACTCTCCTAGCAGCTGTGTCCTTCTGAGCACGTCAATGGATTGACAGTTCTATTGTGTCAACAATGAAACAAGTGGTGAGGGGAAGATTGTTTTTTGTTGCCATTTTAAGAGAGAGCGGTTCCAAATGTGGGCTTAAACTTGAACCTTGATAAATATGCATGAGCTAGGCCCGCGACAGCTCAATGGCAAACATCATAATCATGTTTGTTGTTGCTTTTTTCTTTATTCCCTCAATCCCTTGCGTCTTTCCTCCTCTTTCCGCCCCTTTCTCTTCCCTGAAGGTCGTCTACGTAGACTGCATGAAGAGAGATGCAGTCACAAAGCTGGCCACTTGCTGTCTCTTAATTTGGAGTTTGACAGAAACATCACAGTTCAGAGATTGTCTTATTGTGAAGGGATTCTGGGAGAAGGAAGCTTCGTGTCTTTCTCTTTCCTAAGATCAGACATTACCTGCCCAACAAAGTCACATTACCATGGCGACTGATATGATTTGGGGTCCCGGGAGAAAGGAGACGGTTTGACATGTCGAATATCTTTTATCTTTGACATGTCAAATATCTCTCATCACCCAGTCAAAGAGATGCTCGTCATTCTAATGGCAAAGGCAGGAAAAACAACATAAATGCATTTTAGATAGATATCAGTGCTGTTTTTATGTCCTTTTTGTGTATGGGAGCAAACAGTGATTTGGGGAGCAGACAGTGATTTCTACTGATTTTGAAGTATTTTAGAGGTTATTTTTTGGAATGGGGAAATATTGTCAAAGTTGATATCAAACGTTGCCTTTCTGTCATTCGAAACTGACAATACCACATGAGATATAAATGTTTTTTAATGACGCATTTATATCATATGCCAAATGCATATCTAAGTTTTGCAGTCTCTTCTCATGGTGTACATAATTCAGTATTGTTCATAAATAACAATGAGAAATTGCACTGCTTACTAGTGATGTTCAGAGTTTCCTCCCGCAGCGCAATGAATTAAAATGAAATACGGCCTTTGATTATTATACGGTTTCGCAAAACATTGAGTGGGAACTCATTTCACACCCTGGGAATGACAATGTTCTTCTTTATAAGACGCCAATGTAAAATATGTGTGTTCATTTTCCATTTAATTGGCCACCAATCAGAACAAAGTATGTTGTCACCACGCCTTTTATGTCCCTATATACACAGTAATCTATCTGATCTGAATGAGTTGAAATGCATACATGTTGTTTCTCCTCTCTGTTCCTCAATAGGCCATGGCTATGGAACATGCCACGCACACACACACACACGCACGCACGCACACACACGCGTATTGTTTGAATTTTTTATGATAGAAAACGAATGCTTTAAAATGTAATGACAGACATAGTTGTTTTGTTGTAATCTCGCTCATTGTCTCAGTCTGTAGAAGGTGAACTGGGCCTGTACTGTTCTCTTTTCAAAGAAGGCTTACTGCTGCCTTACAGCGGAACCAGGGAACGTCATGTACTGTATGGGGAGTACATCATGCACATTATGGACAGAATCTTCTCTTTGTGTTGGCAGGAGATATATTTAACTTTCAGTCACTTTCACACAACTATAGCCTGCTCCCTATTGAGTGTTACAGTTATGCTGTCTCAGTCGGTTTCTAAATGTAATCCATTACTCCCCAACCCTGGCATTAAGTCCGAGTTGGGTAGGTTACTTTCTAAATGTAATCCATTACTACAACCATGGCATTAAGTCAGGTTGTACCGCACCAGGCTGCTTCTCTGCAGTGTGCATTTTGTTCTAGCTTCTAGCAGCATATTGTTGAATGTGGTGTGAGGAACCAACAAGCACAGTGTGTGTGTGATTTGTGTGTGTGTGTGTGTGTGTGTGTGTAATAGTATACATGTTCATCTCTATATTCACCAGTTCCCAGTGGGAATTCATCGCAGATCACGTGTAAACCCCTATTGGGCAGGAATATGTTTAGCTGTCAGGCCGTCGGCTGCAACCTATTTAAGAGCAGGTAGGAATCAATCATGCCGGATTACTGTTTATTACACTTTTATGCAAACCCATCAAACATCTTGCCTCCACTGGGAACACCTTCTCTTTCCATGACATAGACTGACCAGGTGAATCCTATCACGGCTCTGGTGAAGACCCAGATGCAGAGACAGGAGGCAGATAGTACGAGTCTCAGAGTTTATTTTAGTACAAGGGGCAGGCAATCAGTAGGTTAAGGCATGCAAAGAGTCCTAATTCAAATCAGAGTCAGTTAGGTACACGATGGCAGGCAGGATCAGAACTGGACAGGCAGACAGGATCAGAACTGGACAGCCATGAAGGATCAGAACTGGACAGGCAGACAGGATCAGAACTGGACAGGCAGGCAGGATCAGGACTGGACAGGCAGGCAGGATCAGGACTGGACAGGCAGACAGGATCAGAACTGGACAGCCATGAAGGATCAGAACTGGACAGGCAGACAGGATCAGGACTGGACAGGCAGGCAGGATCAGAACTGGACAGGCAGGCACGATCAGAACTGAACAGGCAGACAGGATCAGGACTGGACAGGCAGCCAGGATCAGAACTGGACAGGCAGCCAGGATCTGAACTGGACAGGCAGGCACGATCAGAACTGAACAGGCAGGCAGGATCAGGACTGGACAGGCAGGCAGGATCAGAACTGGACAGGCAGCCAGGATCAGGACTGGACAGGATCAGGTCAGAACTGGGAAGACTAGGAAAAAGCAACAACTAGCACACAGGAAACACAGGAAGACGCTGGTAGAAACGGGGTATGATAGTAGGTGCCAGGTGCACCGGTTTGTGTCAAGAACTGCAACGCTGCTGGGTTTTTCACACAACAGTTTCCCGTGTGTATCAAGAATTGTCCACCACCCAAAGGACATCCAGCCACTCAATATTAGGAAGGTGTTCTTAATGTTTTATACACTCAGTGTATACAGCACCTTGGCCAGTTTTGATAAACGATAAAAAGAACTTGGATGAATAGTGAAGCATGGTAACGTTGGTAACGTTAAATACTAGCATTTTGATGTTGTACAATGTCAGTTCTGGTCAGGGATTTGTAGGCTAACAGATATATAGCTAATACAGCTTTTGAAATAAATGAGCCTTCACAGTTCATTGAGAGCATCAATCAGTGTGTGATGTCCCTAATAATTAGCATAATACCATTGGTCCTTTTTACAATGCACATGAGAAATCATGGATGTGCATAGGCCTCTGGGAGATTACTGTCTGAGACCTGATTGATGTGGCCCAAAGAAATGGACTACGCGGCCAAAGGGAGAGGAGTGTTCGTGTACCACACTACCCACCGTCCTCTGGGGCACCGGGCTGTTGTTGCTGTGGAAACGCTGGGTCTTTATCTCCCTTTATAGAGATCAGCAGGGACTAGAGGCCCCACACCATTCAGAGGATTCTTTAATTGGTGTCTACTGTGCACACACACACACACACACACACACACACACACACACACACACACACACACACACACACACACACACACACACACACACACACACACACACACACACACACACACACACACACACACACACACACACACTCTTGATTTGTTTGTATTTATGATAGAAAATGGCTGCATACAGACATACAGTTCTTTCCTGGACACACACACACACACACAGGACAGTTACACTACATGTCTATCACACTTTCCAAATTGAGTGTGCTGTTGGCATGTAGCATACAGAACAGTTCTCTTAGCACGCCCCCCAGGGATAGGCTGCCACTGCCAGAGCACAAAATGAATCGACCGTGTCAAGGGGTCAGAAAGCAATTTTCTTAGGGAAAGGGCAGAGGGAAATAACTCTTTCACCCCACCTTCTTTTCCCAAAATGTATCCTCCCGCAGTGCCGACTCTTTATAGACGGAGACTCGGGTAAATAGCAAGAGGATTAGATTCACCCTGAAGGAAGAGGGGAGAAACTTGCATCTGATTTTTGTATTTTTCTAAGCTGATTATTTGGTCCTCCATCCATGCTGTTTATATATTGTGTCTCCAACCAATTGAAAACCTGCACTAAAATGGTTCCTAAAAGGTTATTCGGCTGTCACCATAGAATAACCCTTTTGGTTCCACGTAGAATACTCTGTGTAAAAGTTTCTAAATGGAACTCAAAAGAGTTCTAACTGAAACCAAAAGGGTTCTACCTGGAACCAAGAAGGGTTCTTCAAAGGGTTCTCCTAAGTGGGCAGCCGTTTTAGGTTCTAGATGACACCTATGCGAGCTATGATATATGATTTATTTGTATGCGCTCTTCCTTTTTCTGTTGTTGGGTCATTCCCTGTTGTTGCTAATAAGGTCTTTCGGTGCAGTGTGATGGACTGTCACCCCCCTTGACCTTTGGAAAAGACCAGGCCTAGCTTTTCTCCAATTAAGCCTCCCCCCTCTTCATTTGCATATCTAATTTCAGGCCTATGTTTACTTCCTCCATATGCAGTATTTAGATCTGTGAATAGGGCTTTGAGATGGGATAGTTTTCCTATTTGCCATTCATAACAGCCAGGATAAGATTTCACTTACTACCAGTGTTTTGTATTATTCAGGTACATCATGCTTTATTTACACTGCTGTCATGCCATGCATTTTCCTCTCAATTAGACTGAGATAAATCTAGTGGGATTAAAGGCACATACGCCACATCCACATGAAAAACGATGTCACAAGTGGCAAGTACATGTGTCAGAGTTTAATTACTGGTCAACACATCTGTGTTTCCACCTTTGAGTCAACAAGACAATGTATTTTCTTCACATGACTGTAATAGATTAAATGGCGCCGGAAGAAATGGCAGCAGTTTTACGGGCGCCCAACCAATTGTGCTACTATGTGGTTTTTCCACGTTATTTGTAACTTATTTTGTACATAATGTTTCTGCAACCATATCTTACGGCAAAAAATAGTTTCTGGTTATCAGGACAGCGATCACTCAACTCGGATTAGACAAAGATTTTTTTCTTCAACAAGCAAGACGCACAAGACATACTGTAATCTAAATACCCGACAGGGCCGACATCCCCGTTATTTGCAAGAGGAAGCGACGCAGGTACAGAGGACAAAGAGCCCGGATGCCTGGTCAGGACCCGGAAAAGGCGAGTGGGAAAGCTGCCGTTACCATCAATACTACTCGCCAACGTGCAATCATTGGACAATAAACCAAACGAGGTACGATCACGAATATCCTACCAACGGGACATCAAAAACTGTAATATCCTATGTTTCACAGAATCGTGGCTGAATGACGACATGGATATTCAGCTAGCGGGATATACGCTGCACCAGCAAGATAGAACAGCACACTCCGGTAAGACGAGGGGGGGCGGTCTGTGCATATTTGTAAACAACAGCTGGTGCACGAAATCTAAGGAAGTCTAGATTTTGCTCTCCTGAAGTAGAGTATATTGTGAGAAATTGCAGGCCACACTACTTGCCTAGAGAGTTTTCAGCTATACTTTTCGTGGCTGTTTATTTACCACCACAGATAGATGCTGGCACTAAGACCGCACTCAGTCAGCTGTATAAGGAAATAAGCAAACAGGAAACCACTCACCTAGAGGTGGCGCTCCTAGTAGCCGGAGACTTTAATGCAGGGAAACTTAAATTTGTTCTACCAAATTTCCATCAACATGTTAAATGGGCCATTAGAGGGAAAAGAATTCTAGATCACCTGTACTCCACACACAGAGATGCGTACAAAGCTCTCCCTCCATTTGGTAAATCCGACCACAACTCTATCCTCCTGATTCCCGCTTACTAGCAAAAATTAAAGCACGAAGCACCAGTGACTCAAGTCTATAAGTGGTCAGATGAAGCAGATGATAAACTACAGGACTGTTTTGCTATCACAGACTGGAACATGTTCCGGGATTCTTCTGATGGCATTGAGAAGTACACCACATCAGTCACTGGCTTTATCAATAAGTGCATCGAGGACGTCGTCCCCACAGGGACTGTACGTATATACCCCAACCAGAAGCCATGGATTACAGGCAACATTCGCACTGAGCTAAAGGGTAGAGCTGCCGCTTTCAAGGTTTCTAACCCAGAAGCTTGCAAGCAATCCTACTATGCCCTGGGACGAACCATCAAACAGGCAAAGCGTCAATACAGGGCTAAGATTGAATCATACTACACCGGCTCTGACGCTCGTCTTATGTGGCAGGGCTTGCAAACTATTACAGACCACAAAGGGAAGCACAGCCGCGAGCTGCCCAGTCACACGAGCCTACCAGACGAGCTAAATCACTTCTACGCACGCTTTGAGGCAAGCAACACTGAGGCATACATGAGAGCATCAGCTGTTCCGGATGACCGTGTGATCACGCTCTCTGTAGCCGATGTGACCTTTAAACAGATCAACATTCACAAGGCTGCGGGGCCAGACGGATTACCAGGGCGTGTGCTCCGGGCATGTGCTGACCAACTGGCAGGTGTCTTCACTGACATTTTCAACATGTCCCTGATTGAGTCTGTAATACCAACATGTTTCAAGCAGACCACCATAGCCCCTGTGCCCAAGAACACAAAGGCAACCGAGACCCATAGCACTTACGTATGTAGCCATGAAGTGCTTTGAAAGGTTGGTAATGGCTCACATCAACACCATTATCCCAGAAACCCTAGACCCACTCCAGTTTGCATACCGCCCAAACAGATCCACAGATGATGCAATCTCTATTTCACTCCACACTGCCCTTTCCCATCTGGACAAAAGGAACACTTATGTGAGAAGGTAATTCATTGACTACAGCTCAGCGTTCAACACCATAGTACCCTCCAAGCTCATCACTAAGCTAAGGATCCTGGGAATAAACACATCCCTCTGCAACTGGATCCTTGACTTCCTGACGGGCCGCCACCAGGTGGTAAGGGTAGGTAGCAACACATCTGCCACGCTGATACTCAACACTGGAACTCCCCAGGGGTGCATGCTCAGTCCCCTCCTGTCCTCCCTGTTCACCTACGACTGCATGGCCAGGCACAACTCCAACACCATCAATAAGTTTGCAGACGACACAACAGTGGTAGGCCTGATCACCGACAACGACGAGACAGCCTATAGGGAGGAAGTCAGAGACCTGGCCTGGTGGTGCCAGAATAACAACCTATCCCTGAGCGTAACAAAGACTAGGGAGATGATTGTGGACTACAGGAAAAGGAGGTCCGAACACACCCCCATTCTCATCAACAGGGCTGTAGTGGAGCAGGTTGAGAGCTTCAAGTTCCTTGGTGTCCACATCACCAACAAACTAGAATGGTCCAAACACACCAAGACAGTCGTGAAGAGGGCACGACAAAGCCTATTCCCCCTCAGGAAGCTAAAAAGATTTGTCATGGGTCCTGAGATCCTCAAAAGGTTATACAGCTGCAATATCGAGAGCATCCTGACTGGTTGCATCACTGCCTGTTATGCAAGGCACTATAGAGGGTAGTGCGTATGGCCCAGCCTGCCATCCAGGACCTCTACACCAGACGGTGTCAGTGGAAGGCCCTAAAAATTGTCAAAGACCCCAGCCACCCCAGTCATAGACTGTTCTCTCTACTACCGCATGGCAAGCGGTACCGGAGTACCAAGTCTAGGACAAAAAGACTTCTCAACAGTTTTTACACCCAAGCCATAAGACTCCTGAACAGGTAATCAAATGGCTACCCGGACTATTTGCCTTGTGTGCCCCCCCAACCCCTCTTTTTACGCTGCTGCTACTCTCTGTTTATCATATATGCATAGTCACTTTAACTATACATTCATGTAAATACAACCTCAATTTGCCTAACTAACCGGTGTCTGTATGTAGCCTCACTCCTTTTACAGCCTCGCTACTGTACATACCCTGTCTTTTTACTGTTGTTTTATTTCTTTACCTACCTATTGTTCACGTAATACCTATTTTGCACTATTGGTTAGAGCCTGTAAGTAAGCATTTCACTGTAAGATCTACACCTGTTGTATTCGGCGCACGAGACAAATAAACTTTGATTTGATTTGATTTAGTGGTACATGCGCTAGGATTCCATGACCAGAACTGAAACGTAAGACATCAGCGGATTTCTAATGGCCAGTGACACATGGTTCTGACTAGGTTTGTGGCGGTCATGAAATTTCTACAGCCGGTCATTGTCAAGCAATTAACTGTCGGTCTCACGGTAATTGACTGTTAATTAACATAAACACATTAATCTAGCCACTGTCTGCAACGGTGGCTAGACTACTAGCCACTGATGCAGATCTTTGTGACATCTACAATTTAAAAAGTCTAATAAATCCATGTAATATTGCCTACACCTTCACAATAAATCCATTATATATTTTAGACAGGTCTAAAGAAACATAATATGAAGAAAATGTAGTCTGTTTCAGAAGAACAGAATACTGAGTTGTCCTTATGTTAGGCCCTGATCTGGCTGTGCCATATGGCTGTTAGCTATGCTAGTTCATTTAGCAGGAAAAATTGTTAGAATTCGGTGGCATTATTTTGTAGTATGAAGAATACAACTGAACAAAGCTGAATAAAATAGAAAGGATATTTTTTCCAAACAATTGGAGGGAGTGCACATATGCGGCTATTCTGTGTTGAGCGTTTTTTTATTTTATTTAACCAGGCAAGTCAGTTAAGAACTTAAGAACAATTTCTTATTTTACAATGACAGCCTACCCCTCCCCTAACCCGGACGACGCTGGGCCTATGTGACAACCGATCACAGCCGGTTGTGATACAGCCTGGGATTGAACCAGGGTCTATAGTTACGCCTCCAGCACTGAGATGCAGTGCCTTCGACTGCTGCGCCACTCAGGAGCCACAAATAAATAGCTACTCATATATGGCTAATTTTGAGTTATTAATGTAACTTTGGTTGTTCTACAAACGTTGGGCTATATGTATTGATTTTTAATACATGGGAAGGCTGCATGATGAGACTCTAATGATGATTTGAAAACTGCTTGAAAGGCATGAGCTCTGCTTTGTTTTTTTGTGTAGGCTTTATACACTTCATCAGTCTCTCATTCACAATTTGAGAAGCACTTGATAATGCCTCCCAGCGGCATCCCCTTTGTGTGGCCATAATGCACCCTAAAAAAAATCCATGTCTTTTGCTGCTAGTGACCGTTGCTCCCTTCTCCCTGAGTGCTGCTTGCTCCGAAGCATCTCCCACTCACATGGCTCTCCATCACGGCATTGGGTCTTTCTCACAGGCTACAAGTGAAGACAGACAAATTGGGGACGCAACTGCGCACGTCCTCATCCAATTACGATGTGCATATTGAACATTTTGGAAAACTTTCCACTGTCCACATACTGTCCACATAACGAACAGCAAAGCACTAGCCTATGTCGATCTACTATCCCCCATAGTACAAAAGTTGACCTATTCTATTCTATTCTGTGCGAGAAATGAATATTCCAAACAAAGTCTGGGACAGTTGTGGGATGTAATAGATCCCAGGCAGTTCGCAAGTTTGGTAGGCTACTAATGACCAGCAGCAGCATCAGAGCTTGGAGAAGCCTAATTACCGTGACTAAAGGGTCACATGGAATTTGACTGCCTTCATTTAAAAAATATATATAATAATTTCACCTTTATTTAACCAGGTAGGCAAGTTGAGAACAAGTTCTCATTTACAACTGCGACCTGGCCAAGATAAAGCAAAGTAGTTCAACACATAACAACACAGTTACACATGGAGTAAAACAAACATACAGTCAATAATACCGTAGAAAAATAAGTCTATATACAGTGTGAGCAAATGAGGTGAGATAAGGGAAGTAAAGGCAATAAATAGGCCATGGTGGCAAAGCAAATACAATATAGCAATTACAACACTGGAATGGTAGATTTGACAGTAGATGAGTGTGCAAAGTAGAAATACTGGGGTGCAAAGGAACAAACGAAATAAAAAAATATTTCATCCTCGACATACCTGGATGCGACTGACGCAACAACTTCAGTAGCAACCCCCGCCCTTGTGGTGGGATAACTACTCTTGAACCCCACAGAACACATCCATCTCGAACACTCAATGCCAAGCGGCGAGTGTAGTAAGGCATGATCTGAGGCTCTGTCACTGTAGGCCATCCTTTCAGGATAAATTCATGCACTTGTGATAACATCACATCCTTTGAAGTCCATTGCCGGATTTGTGCTGTGTTCACCGGTGCATCATCCAACACGTCGATCATCAAAACCTGGTCATTTTCTTCTTCCTGAATGATGATTTCTGGAACGGGCAGCCTACTCAGAGCATCAGCATTCCCATGGTATCTACCTGGTTTGTAAATGATTATGTACTCGTAGGCCCTGAGCCACACATTCCAACGTTGAACTCTTGGAGAGACCATTTGTGGTACTGGCTTTTGTTCATGGAACAGAGAGATCAGAGGCTTATGATCGGTCACAATAGTGAATGTTGTGGAATCTCTGTATTCCGAATATGACAGCCAGTCCTTCCTTGTCCAGCTGAGAGTACTTTTTCTCCGCTGGCGACAACGTTCTTGACATGAACCCGATAGGTTTCTCTGCACCATTCTCCATCCGGTGGGATAGCACCGCCCCCACACCATACGATGAGGCATCACACGATAAGATGAGATCTCTGTCTGCTGAGTAGTGCACTAGCACTTCAGCTGATTGCAGTAAAACATTTGACTTTGCAAAAGCTTCTTCCTGTCTTTCTGACCATTTCCAGGCCACATCCTTCCTTAGCAGTTGATGTAGAGGAGCTAAGAGGGTAGAGAGGTTTGGGAGGAAGCGATTATAATAATTCAGTAAGCCTAGATAGGCTTACAGCTCTGTAACGTTTGTCGGAGCTGGAGCTTCCACAACAGCCCTCACTTTAGCTTTGACAGTGTGTAACCCCTTGGCATCCACCTTGTGACCCAGGTACTACACTTCATCAGCTAACAGCGTACACTTGCTCCTCTTCAGCCGGAGACCGGCGTCCTCCATCCTCCTCAAAACTTCACCTACGTTTCTGAGATGTTCCTCCTTCGTGACTCCCGTGACAAGAATGTCGTCGAGGTAAACTGCTACCTTGGGTATCCCCTGCAGAATTCCCTCCATAGTTCTTTGGAAGATAGCTGGTGCAGAAGACACCCCGAAAGGTAAGCGTTTATAGGTAAACATCACTCTGTGGGTGTTTATGGTCAGGGACTTTGTGAAGCTTTATCCATTTGCACTTGCTTATATGCGTGACTCATGTCCAGTTTTGTAAACTGTTTTCCTCCGGTTAACATTGAAAGCAAATCCTCAACTTTGGGTATTGGGTACTGCTCCAGAGAAGAAACTCTATTTACAGTCAGCTTATAGTCACCACATAATCTGATTGAACCATTGGGTTTTAGTATGGGAACAACTGGTGCTGCCCACTCAGAAAACTTGACAGGTACAATTATATCCTCTGCTAAGAGTCTGTCAATTTCCACATACACTTTAGGCTTCATGGCATATGGAACTGATCTTGGCCTATAGAATCTGGGAGTAGCATCAGCAGCAACATGAATGGTAGCTTGGACCCCTTTTAATGTCCCTAACTCTTCTTTGAAAACACACTCATGCTTTGAAAGCACCTGCTGTAGTGTCAATGTCTCTGTGGTGACATGTTTGATTTCATCCCAGTTCAATTTTATTTCCTCCAACCACCCTCTTCCTAGTAAGCTGGGGCCAGTAACTTCCACTACTAAGAGAGGCAGATTTTTCTTTTGTCCTTGATATTCCACTTGAACATCAGCAACTCCAATCACAGTGATCTTCTCCCCTGTGTATGTTTTGAGTTTAATGGGGGTGTCTCTCAGTTTAGGCACTTCAACAGTTTTACACTTCCTATAGAATTGGGACCTGTTCATCAGTGTGACACTACATCCTGTGTCTAGTTCAAACGATACCTTCAATCCATTTATTCCCATTTCCACAATGAAAGGCTTCACCTTCATATTCTCCCCCTGTACACTGTACATTGAGAATGCTTGCTCTGCGTCTGCACACTCACTTTCACTTTCTATCACTTGATTAGAGAGGTAGCTAGAGCATCTGGAGGTATTCGGTTTTCTGTCCGTCCTCTTTTCTGCAGCCCTTGGCTTTTTTTATTTATTGTGGCACGCCCTCGCAATGTGGCCTATTATCCCACATGCATAACACTTTTCGTGTTTGAATTTACAGTAAAACGCTGCGTGTTTGAATTTGCAACGATAACAGTCTCAATTGGCTGCTGCACCACGGCTTTCTGTTCTTTGAAATTCTACTCGCTCAGCGCTGCTCTGTTTTATTGTATGGCACGCAGTTGCGCCCCTTGCCTGCAAATCCTGTGCATTTCTATTTGCGGACTCCATGGCCTGAGCCAGTTTGAGTGCATTCTCAAACGTGAGATTAGGCTCTGATAACAATCGTATTTGTATCCTGTCATCAGTAATCCCACACACCAGCCGTTCGCGTAGCATTTGCGATAATGTATTCCCATAGTTACAGTCCAATGCTAGTTCTCTCAACTCAGCCACATATTCCCCCACTGATTCAATAGGTTTTCTCATGCGTGAATCAAACTTCAATCTTTGTACTATTTCACTGGGTTTTGGGTTGAAGTGATTTTTTAATAACTCGACTAAATCTATGAATGACTTTTCTCCTGGTTTATCTGGGCTCAACAGGTTTCTCATTAAGCTGTACGTCTGTGCACCGACAACGCTTATGAGTATGGATTTCTGTTTAGCGGCATCAGTTATTTCATTAGCTGCAAAGAAATGTTCCATTATTTCACAGTACTCCTCCTATTCCTGATTTTTAGGATCAAATGGTGGTAGCGAGCCTATTGTTGCCAAAGCCATCTTTTCCGATTCTTTCTCCCCTCACACAGTCAATAATTTGTCCTACCCGTATCCAGGGAATCATCCTTCAGAATCGTCCACCGCTCACTTGAGTCTCACGTCCCACGTCGCACGCCAAACACTCCGTTAACTTTGTGGCAAAAAAAATCCAACGCAGTTCTCCATAGTTATCCTCATCGCCAAATATGTAGTATCCTTAATGGCTTCTTAGAATTACGACTCATGAGACTTACGTACGGTTTAGTATTTAATTGTAACTTAGAATTACATTCTCTTATGCACCTGGCTTAAACTACCTGAAGCTTTCTTAATCATAGTTATATAGGCAGACATAGGAAATAGCTACGGATAGCGGGAAGCAAACCCCCGTCTTGAGTCAATACTGCCATCTATTGGTAAACATAAATATACCAGGTTACTACAATATCTATGAGGGTGCCCGTGTTTACGGCATTGGGGTTGTACCTGGTAGGTTCATTGATAATTTGTGTGAGATTGAGGGCATCAAGTTTAGATTGTAGGATGGCCGGGGTGTTAACTTCTCTGCGCTACGGATCACTTTTATGGGATCACTTTCCTAAACAACCGCTAGAATTGCAGGGCGCCAAATGCAAAAATATTACTACAAATATTTGTGAAATATACCAAAACACAGCTTAGCTTGTTGTTAATCCACCTATCGTGTCAGATTTTGAAAATATATTTTACAGCGAAAGAAATCCAAGCTTTTGTGAGTGTAGCTTTCAATGCTACAACAGCTAGCCCCAAATTAGCATGGTCACGAAAGTCAGAAAAGCAATAAAATTAATCGCTTACCTTAGATAATCTTCGGATGTTTGCATTCACGAGACTCCCAGTTACACAATAATTGTTATTTTTGTTCGATAAATATTACTTTTATAACAAAAAAACGCCATTTGGGTTGCTCGTTATGCTGAGAAAACTACAGCCTCGTTCTGGTCCTGAAAGGAAGATGAAAATTTCCAAACGTATCAGATTAAAAAATATTACAAAAAATATTTATAATCATGCAATCACAAGTGAAATATACCAAAACACAGCTTAGCTTGTTGTTAATCCACCTATCGTGTCAGATTTTGAAAATACCCTTTACAGCGAAAGAAATCCAAGCTTTTGTGAGTGTAGCTTTCAATGCTACAACAGCTAGCCTTATATTAGCTTGGTTAGCTTGGTCACGAAAGTCAGAAAAGCAATGAAATTAATTGCTTACCTTTGATATTCTTCAGATGTTTCCACTCACGAGACTCCCAGTTACACAACAAAATTTATTTTTGTTCGATAAATATTACTTTTATCACAAAAAAACGCCATTTGGGTTGCGCATTATGTTCAGAAAATCAAAGCTGTGTTCTGTTCGACAAATTCCAAAAAGTATCCGTAATGGTCGTAGAAACATGTCAAATGTTTTTTTATAATCAATCCTCAGGTTGTTTTTAACAAACATAATCAATAATATTTCAACCGGACCATTACCTATTCAATAAGAGACAAACAGAAAATGGGGAGCTCCTCTCGCGCGCGCAGGAACTATTCGGAGGACACTTGACTGGTTTTGAAAAATCTTGTTCATTTTTCAAAATAAAAGCCTGAAACTATGTCTAAAGCCTGGTCAGAGCCTGAGGAAGCCTTTGGAAAAGGAATCTGGTTGATACCCCTTTAAATGGAGGATAGGCGGGCAAGGAAACACAGATAAAAAAAAATATATCACTTCCGGGTTACATTTTCTCAGGTTTTCGCATGCAGAATAACTATTGTTATACTCACAGACAATATTTTGACAGTTTTCGAAACTTTGGAGTGTTTTCTATCCTAATCTGTAAATGATATGCATATTCTACGATCTGGGCTAGAGAAAATGTCCGTTTACGTTGGGCACGTTATTAAAAATAAAAAAAATCTGACCCCTAGCGCTAAGAAGCATGTCACAGTTTAGGTCACCTAGCAGCACGAGCTCTGAAGATAGATAGGGGGCAATCAGTTCACATATGGTATCCAGAGCACAGTTGGGGGCAGAGGGTGGTCTATAGCAGGCGGCAATGGTGAGAGACTTGATTTCAGAGAGGTGGATTTTTAAAAGTAGAAGTTCAAATTGTTTGAGTGCAGACCTGGATAGTAGGACAGAACTCTGCAGGCTATCTCTGCAGTAGATTGCAACACCGCCCCCTTTGGCCGTTCTATCTTGTCTGAAAATGTTGTAGTTAGTGATGGAGATTTCAGAGTTATTGGTGGGTTTCCTAAGCCAGGATTCAGACAAGGCTAAGACATCCGGGTTGGCAGAATGTGCTAAAGCACTGAATTAAACAAACTTAGGGAGGAGGCTTCTAATGTTAACATGCATGAAACCAAGGCTTTTATGGTTACAGAAGTCATCAAAAGAGAGCGCCTGGGGAATAGGAGTGGAGCTAGGCACCGCAGGGCCTGGATTCACCTCTACATCGCCAGAGGAGCAGAGGAGGAGTAGAATAAGGGTACGGCTAAAAGCCATGAGAATTGGATGTCTAGGACGTCCGGAACAGAGAGTAAAAGGAGCAGGTTTCTGGGGGCGATAAAATAGATTCAAGGTATAGTGTACAAACAAAGGTATGGTAGGATGTGAATACAGTGGAGGTAAACCTAGGCATTGAGTGATGATGAAAGAGATATTGTCTCTGAAACGTAATTTAAACCAGGTGATGTCATTGCATGTGTGGGTGGTGGAACTGAAGGGTTGGATAAGGTATAATGAGCAGGGCTAGAGGCTCTACAGTGAAATAAGCCAATAAACACTAACCAGAACAGCAATGGACAAGGCATATTGACATTAAGGAGAGGCATGCTTAGCTGAGTGATCATAAGGGTCCAGTGAGTAGTGAGGTTGGTTGGGGTCACGGCGATTCAGACAGCTAGCCGAGCCATGGGTAGCAAGCTAGCAGAAGATGGAAGTCTGTTTTTATCCACCCAGTGCGTTTCCGTCGGTAGATTAGTGGGTTCCGTGTGGTAGAGGGGACCAATCCAATTGTCAAAATAGTTATAGTTATAGTGGCCCCAGAAGATTGTTTGATCGACCTGTTCAGATAGCAGCCGATATGCTCAAGACAGCTAACGATTAGCGGGCCGCAGTTATCAGATGGGCGTTCAGGTTACGTCGCGATGGAGGGGCCAGTTGAATAACTCCCTCGGGCAGATAACGTTGGTAGTCCATTCGTGAAGGCCTGGTGGGGCTCTGCACCGGCAGTAAAACGGGTCCGGATAGGTGATTGTAGCCCAGGAGTGGCTGATGGAACTCTTCAGCTGGCTACCTCGGGGATATTTGGTGTTTGCTCCTTAATAGCCAATAGTCACTCGGATAGCAGCTAGTTAGCTGCAAGATCCAGGTGTAAATGTCCAGAGCTTGCGATAGAAATCCGGGGATATGGAGAGAAAATAGCTCCGGTATGCTCTGGTCTGAGTCGCGTTGAACAAAACTGGCGATAGCTTTCCGAGCTAAAGGATAGCTGATGACCGCTAGCCGTGGTTAGCTGAATACTAACATTAGCTAGTGAGCTGGCTAACTTCTGGCTAGCTTCTGTTGTTGATTTTCGGATATGAGGTGAATAATACTTTCGAAAAAACAACAACAACAAAAAACAGATCTGCACCACATTTGGTGAGGCGGATTGCAGGAGAGTGTTTTGAAGTTTCTAGAAAAAATATACAAAAAGATATGCAAAGAAAAAGACAAAAAGACATAAAATACATACACACGGGACAAGACGAGGACAAAGGACATCTGACTGCTACGCCATCTTGGAAACCTTGAAGAAGCTATAGAAATAGAACATAAACGCAATAGAAGCGTTGTTTCTTGTATTATTGTCTCTTGTGTCTTTAGAGGACTGTTTCACTTTGATGTCCTTTTTCTTCTGTCCTTATTTTGTCTTTCTTTTCTTCTGTTAGCTAGATATTCTTTGTTATTCTTTGTTAGCTAGCTAGCTTCATCCAGGAGAGTCCCTCGCAACTGGTAAACAATTCAGCTAGCTAAGATAACTGTGCAATTTTATGAAAAATAGTTACTTTTTCAAAAGCCTATCTTCTTTGTTTGTTGCTTGTTTTGTCTCCAATTCAGTCTTGCAGTTTTCTTTTGCTTTTTTCCAATGTACTTCACTCTAAAAACCATGTAAATTTCAATATTTGTAGGAGCTCATTTTTCTGCTCAATTTGGAACTCTGGAAAAAACGAGTCAGAACGAGTCAGTCATGACTCGTGACTGCTAGCCTCCCGGGTGGCGCAGTGGTCTAGGGCACTGCATCGCAGTGCTAGCTGCGCCACCAGAGTCTCTGGGTTCGCGCCCAGGCTGGGCTGGGTTCGCGCCCAGGCTCTGTCGCAGCCGGCCGCAACCGGGAGGTCCGTGGGGCGACGCACAATTGGCATAGCGTCGTCCGGGTTAGGGAGGGTTTGGCCGGTAGGGATATCCTTGTCTCAGTATGTAAAATGTAATAAAATGTATGCACTCTACTGTAAGTCGCTCTGGATAAGAGCGTCTGCTAAATGACTGTAATGTAATGTAATGCTAGCGGTAATACGGTAACAGCTGGGGGGACAGCCAAACATCAGGGATTATTGGGGGGATAACTCTGTCCTCCAGATCAGCATCACGCCTCAACAAGGGAGAGAATAGCTAAAACAAAAGGACGAAGAAATCCCTGTGAGAGCATAAAACAATCTGCTATACAAACCAAACAAAACATTCTGGAACCAACAAATCCCTGAGCATCATCTACCCCTATGAGACTGCTAAACAATACTGTATAGGGACAAAGTGGAGTCGCAATTCAACAGCTCAGACATGGGATGTATGTGGCAGAGTCTACAGGCAATTACGGACAACAAAAAGAAAACCAGCCATGTTACGGACACCGACGTCTTGCTTCCAGACAAACTTAACACCTTCTTTACCCGCTTTGAGGATAATACAGTGCCACCGATGAGACCCGCTTCAAGGACTGCGGACCCCCCCTCTCCTTCTCCGTGGCCGATGTGAGTAAGACATTTAAACGTGTTAACCCTCGCAAGGCTGCTGTCCCAGACGGCATCCCTAGCCACGTCCTCAGAGCATGTGCAGACCAGCTGGCTAGTGTGTTTACGGACATATTCAATCGCTCCCTATCCCAGGCTGCTGTTCCCACATGCTTCAGGATGGCCACTATTCTATTGTATCTTTGCCAAGAAGGCAAAGATAACTGAACTAAATGACTACCGCCCCGTAGCACTCACTTCTGTCATCATGAAGTGCTTTGAGAGAATAGTCAAGGATCATATCAACTCCACCTCACCTCACTGCCAGCCAAACATCAGAGTTTATTGGAGGGACAGCACAACATCAGGGATTATTGGGGGGACAGCAAGACATCAGGGTATATTGGGGGGACAGCCAGACATCAGAGTTTATTGGAAGGACAGCCAGACATCTGGGTTTATTCGGGAGACAGCCAGACATCATGGTTTATTGGGGGGACAGCCAAACATCAGGGTTTACTGGGGGGACAGCAAGACATCAGGGTTTATCGGGGGGACAGCAAGACATCATGGTTTACTGGGGGGTCACGCAGATATCAGGGTTTACTGGGAGGACAGACAGACATCAGGGTTTACTGGGGGGACAGACAGACATCAGGGTTTACTGGGGGGACAGACAGACATCAGGGTTTACTGGGGGGACAGCAAGACATCTGGGTTTACTGGGGGGACAGACAGACATCAGGGTTTATTGGGGGGTCACGCAGACATCAGGGTTTACTGGGGGGACAGACAGACATCAGGGTTTACTGGGGGGACAGCAAGACATCTGGGTTTACTGGGGGGACAGACAGACATCAGGGTTTACTGGGGGGACAGACAGACATCAGGGTTTACTGGGGGGACAGACAGACATCTGGGTTTACTGGGGGGACAGACAGACATCTGGGTTTACTGGGGGGACAAACAGACATCTGGGTTTACTGGGGGGACAGCAAGACATCTGGGTTTACTGGGGGGACAGCAAGACATCTGGGTTTACTGGGGGGACAGACAGACATCTGGGTTTACTGGGGGGACAGCAAGACATCTGGGTTTACTGGGGGGACAGCAAGACATCTGGGTTTACTCAGATGTCAGCCTTCTAGAGAGCAATCACTTCTAGACCAAACTCTTCTATTAATTCAGAACTCGGGCTGTTACTGTTACTGTATTACCGTCGGCGGTCACGAGTCGTGAAGGCAGTCAAATTCCATGTGTCAGGGGGATAGAGAGAACCAGGGGAATAGAGTCTGGGGACAGAGAGAACCAGGGGAATGGAGTCGGAGGACAGAGAGAACCAGGGGAATGGAATCCGGGGGATAGAGAGAACCAGGGGAATGGAGTCGGGGGACAGAGAGAACCAGGGGAATGGAGTCGGGTGACAGAGAACCAGGGGAATGGAGTCGGGTGACAGAGAGAACCAGGGGAATGGAGTCGGAGGACAGAGAGAACCAGGGGAATGGAGTCCGGGGGATAGAGAGAACCAGGGGAATGGAGTCGGGGGACAGAGAGAACCAGGGGAATGGAGTTTGGGGACAGAGAGAACCAGGGGAATGGAGTCGGAGGACAGAGAGAACCAGGGGAATGGAGTCCGGGGGATAGAGAGAACCAGGGGAATGGAGTCGGGGGACAGAGAGAACCAGGGGAATGGAGTCGGGTGACAGAGAACCAGGGGAATGGAGTCGGGTGACAGAGAGAACCAGGGGAATGGAGTCGGAGGACAGAGAGAACCAGGGGAATGGAGTCCGGGGGATAGAGAGAACCAGGGGAATGGAGTCGGGGGACAGAGAGATCCAGGGGAATGGAGTCGGGGGACAGAGAGAACCAAGGGAATAGAGTCGGGGGACAGAGAGAACCAGGGGAATGGAGTCGGGGGACAGAGAGAACCAGGGGAATAGAGTCGGGGGACAGAGAGAACCAGGGGAATGGAGTCGAGGGACAGAGAGAACCAGGGGAATGGAGTCGGGGGACAGAGAGAACCAGGGGAATGGAGTCGGGGGACAGAGAGAACCAGGGGAATGGAGTCGGGGGACAGAGAGAACCAGGGGAATGGAGTTTGGGGACAGAGAGAACCAGGGGAATGGAGTCGGAGGACAGAGAGAACCAGGGGAATGGAGTCCGGGGGATAGAGAGAACCAGGGGAATGGAGTCGGGGGACAGAGAGAACCAGGGGAATGGAGTCGGGTGACAGAGAACCAGGGGAATGGAGTCGGGTGACAGAGAGAACCAGGGGAATGGAGTCGGAGGACAGAGAGAACCAGGGGAATGGAGTCCGGGGGATAGAGAGAACCAGGGGAATGGAGTCGGGGGACAGAGAGAACCAGGGGAATGGAGTCGGGGGACAGAGAGAACCAAGGGAATAGAGTCGGGGGACAGAGAGAACCAGGGGAATGGAGTCGGGGGACAGAGAGAACCAGGGGAATAGAGTCGGGGGACAGAGAGAACCAGGGGAATGGAGTCGAGGGACAGAGAGAACCAGGGGAATGGAGTCGGGGGACAGAGAGAACCAGGGGAATGGAGTCGGGGGACAGAGAGAACCAGGGGAATGGAGTTGGGGGACAGAGAGAACCAGGGGAATGGAGTTGGGGGACAGAGAGGACCAGGGGAATAGAGTCGGGGGACAGAGAGAACCAGGGGAATGGAGTCGGGGGACAGAGAGAACCAGGGGAATGGAGTCGGGGGACAGAGAGAACCAGGGGAATGGAGTCGGGGGACAGAGAGAACCAGGGGAATGGAGTCAGGGGGACAGAGAGAACCAGGGGAATGGAGTCGGGGGACAGAGAGAACCAGGGGAATGGAGTCGGGGGACAGAGAGAACCAGGGGAATAGAGTCGGGTGACAGAGAGAACCAGGGGAATGTAGTCGAGGGACAGAGAGAACCAGGGGATTGGAGTCGGGGGACAGAGAGAACCAGGGGAATAGAGTCGAGGGACAGAGAGAACCAGGGGAATGGATTAAGGGGTAGAGAAAAAGAGGGAGAGAGAGACAGGGATGAATGGACAGAGAGTGAAAGGTAGGACAGAAGGAGAACAGAGAGCCACGGAGGGGCATTGATCCATCCATCCATCCATCTATCATACTTTGCACCATAAATATTAATGTGGTGGTGTTTCTTCCTAGGATGTGCGAGAGTAGACTATCCATTCACTATTATATGTTTTCCTTACGGTGAGGAAATCAATGTCGCTTTCCTCTCTTTGCGTTTGTGATACTAACCACGTTGCTAAACCATTTATTAACGTGGCCACCTCTAAAGTGTGTGCCATGAGAATGTTGCGCTCATTTCAAAATTAGACATTGATCTCAAATGTTTTTGTTTGGCCCCAATTCAATGACTGTTTAACCCTAACCTAACGTATCAGGCATAGAAAGACGCCTGAGTGGAGTTCCCAGGTTGAAAAAGCTGAATCCCTGAAAACCGGATGTTATCGTTTTGTGGCGACGCCGCATAGGCTAGTCTAACCCAGTCATAGGCTAGTCTAACCCAGTCATAGGCTAGTCTAACCCAGTCATAGGCTAGTCTAGCCCAGTCATAGGCTAGTCTAACCCAGTCATAGGCTAGTCTAACCCAGTCATAGGCTAGTCTAACCCAGTCATAGGCTAGTCTAGCCCAGTCATAGGCTAGTCTAACCCGGTCATAGGCTAGTCTAGCCCAGTCATAGGCTAGTCTAGCCCAGTCATAGGCTAGTCTAACCCAGTCATAGGCTAGTCTAACCCGGTCATAGGCTAGTCTAGCCCGGTCATAGGCTAGTCTAGCCCAGTCATAGGCTAGTCTAACCCAGTCATAGGCTAGTCTAACCCAGTCATAGGCTAGTCTAACCCAGTCATAGGCTAGTCTAGCCCAGTCATAGGCTAGTCTAACCCAGTCATAGGCTAGTCTAGCCCAGTCATAGGCTAGTCTAACCCAGTCTAGCGACTATAGAATGAAAAGATTTCAGACTGAACTATGGGGACATCACTTTTACTTTGGAGTTGAAAACTCAATCAATATCAAGGGAATAGAGAATATTCTTCTCAATACACACACACACACACACACACACACACACACACACACACACACACACACACACACACACACACACACACACACACACACACACACACACACACACACACACACACACACACACACACACACACACACACACACACACACACACACACACACACACACACACATAAAACAATGGTGCTAAGGGCAAACAAACAGTGTCCTGGCTGACTGTGACCTTTCAAAGCAGAATGAATGATGCTGTCCGCAGTGTGTTTTCAGAAGAAAGGCCAGCCCTAAAGCCCTTATGACTCTGTCAGCTGCTCTGCTCTTAACCACTCTCCCATGCGTGTCCATCCACCAGGGCGGGTAGAAAAAAGCACCATTGTCTGGCCGCTGGGTTGGCGAACCACCACTTTTGTTTGGTTTACTTTTCAGACCTAAAATAAAAACTATTTTCATACTTCTGAGCCGAGCTGACCTGTACTGGGCTGGCTGGTTATGCATTACACCGTATACCCTTTTAACAAAAAGCAAAGGACAATGTGAACAAGAAATACCTGAGTCAGCACAGTACAGGGTGGTTCACGTCGGGTTCAGAACAATAGAACAAAAAGGTATCTGTGGAGGAGTTATCAGCATCATTTCCTGATCACATTACCGCATAGCGGTGATCTAATATTCTTCTATTGGTTCTTGTTTTTTCCCCAAATCAAATCAAATTTTATTTGTCACATGCTTCGTAAAAAAACAGGTGTAGACTAACAGTGAAATGTGTATTTGTATGTGTATTTACTATGGATCCACATTAGCTGCAGCCAAGGCAGCAACGACTCTTCCTGGGGTTTATTAAGGATCCCTATTAGTTCCTGCCAAGGCAGCAACGACTATTCCTGGGGTTTATTAAGGATCCCTATTAGTTCCTGCCAAGGCAGCAACGACTATTCCTGGGGTTTATTAAGGATCCCTATTAGTTCCTGCCAAGGCAGCAATGACTCTTCCTGGGGTTTATTAAGGATCCCCATTAGTTCCTGCCAAGGCAGCAACGACTCTTCCTGGGGTTTATTAAGGATCCCTATTAGTTCCTGCCAAGGCAGCAACGACTCTTCCTGGGGTTTATAAGGATCCCTATTAGTTCCTGCCAAGGCAGCACCTACTCTTCCTGGGGTCCAGCAACAAAACATTAAAATCCATTTTACAACATTTTTCACAATCCATTAAGTGTACCCTCAGGCCACCCCTCTACTGCAACACTATCCAGGTGTACGTGTGTGTATAGTGTGTATGTTATTGGTGTTTGACGTGTGTGTAGTGTGTTTGTGTGTTTGTAACTGTGTTTGTGTCTCTTCACAGTCCCCTCTGTTCCATAAGGTGTATTTGTATCTGTTTTAGAAATCTGATTCTACTGCTGCATCAGTTACCTGATGTGGAAAGAGTTCCATGTAGTCATGGCTCTATGTAGTGCTGTACGCCTCCCATAGTCTGATCTTGACTTGGGGATTGTGAGGAGATCTCTCCTCTACTTTGAGCCATGAGAGATTGACATGCATAGTATTAATGTACATTTAAGGGCCAGCCATGCTGCCCTGTTCTGGGCCATTTGTAATTTCCCCAAGTCCTTCTTTGTGGCACCTGACCACATGACTGAAATGCTTACTTAAGGGTCCTTTTTCAACCATGCAGATTTAAAAGATACATCTTTTTTTTTTTAAATAGTGACACGAGGATTAAATACACAGTGATTAACAATAATGAGTAAAAATAACATGGCTTTACACTGAGTGTAGAAAACATGAAGACATCTGCTCTTTCTATGACCAGGTGAATCCAGATGAAAGCTATGATCCCTTATTGATGTCACTTGTTAAATAAAGGTGTTTTTTTTTCAAGCCTTGAGACAATTGACACATGGATTTTGTCTGTGTGCCATTCAGAGGGTAAATGGGCAAGACAAAATATTTATGTGCCTTTGAAAGGGGCATGGTAGTGGGTGCCAGGCACACCGATTTGTGTCAACAACTGCAACGCTGCTGGGTTTTTTCACACTCAACTGTTTCCTGTGTGTATCAAGAAGGGTCTACCATCCAAAGGACATCCAGCCAATTTGACACAACTGTGGGAAGCATTGGAGTCAACATGGACCAGCATCCCTGTGGAATGCTTTTGATGCACTGACGAATTAGGGCTGTTCTGAGGGGAGGTGCAACTCAATATTAGGAAGGTGTTCTTAATGTTTTGTACACTCAGCGTATACAGGGATTAGGAAGGTGTTCTTAATGTTTTGTACACTCAGTGTATACAGGGATTAGGAAGGTATTCTTAATGTTTTGTACACTCAGTGTATACAGGGATTAGGAAGGTGTTCTTAATGTTTTGTACACTCAGTGTATACAGGGAGTCCAGTATCAAGTCGATGCGCAAGGGTACAAGCACAGACTTAAAGATTGCAAGGAACGTCCGCAAGGATATCCACAAATCCAAATGTGCAAAGCTGATACAGTCATACCAAGACAATTCAAAGCTGATACAGTCATACCCAAGACAACTCAAAGCTGATACGGTCATACCCAAGACAACTCAAAGCTGATACGGTTATACCCATGACAACTCAAAGCTGATACAGTCATACCCAAGACAACTCAAAGCTGATACGGTCATACCCATGACAACTCAAAGCTGTTATCGCCACCAAAGGTGCTTCTACAAAGTATTGACTCAGGGGTGTGAATATTTATGTAAATTTGATTTTTTTTTAAATTGCTAAACATTTCTAAAAACATGTTTTTACTTTGTCATTATGGGGTATTGTGCGTAGATGGGGGAGAAAATAAATCGATTTAATCAATTTTGAATTCAGGCTGTAATGCGGAATGTGGAATACGTCAAGAGCTATAAAAAAATTCTGAAGGCACTGTAGGTTTTTAATTTTTAATTTGATTTATTTCACCTTCATTTAACCAGGTAAGCTAGTTGAGAACAAGTTCTCATTTACAACTGCGATCTGGCCAAGATACAGCAAAGCAGTTACACATGGAATAAACACGGAATTAACAAGCGTACAGTAGGTAGTGTTAAAGTGGGGTTAAAGTGACTGGGCAACAGGATACATAATAGACAGTAGCAGCAGCGGGTAGCCATTTGATTAGCTGTTTAAATCAAATCAATTCAAATCATCAAATCACATTGTATTGGTCACATACACATGGTTAGCAGATGTTAATGTGAGTGTAGCGAAATGCCTGTGCTTCTTAGTTCCCGACAGTGCGGTAATATCTAACGAGTAATCTAACAATTCCACAACTACCTTATACACACAAATGTAAAGGGATGAAATAAGAATATGTACATATAAATATATGGATGAGCGATGACCGAGCAGCATAGGCAAGATGTAATAGATGGTATAAAATACAGTATATACATATGAGATGAGTAATGTAAGACATGTAAACATTATTAAAGTGGCATTTTTTAGAGTGACCAGTGATCCATTTTGATCCATGTTAGAACTGACATCATATTCATTAAGTACCAACAAATATTTTCAACTGGTTCTATTACCGAAATAAGGTTCCTTTCCCTCCACTTGTTTGATGTTCCCAGACTCTCTATGTTTAACAAAGGCTATTCAAGAGTCCCTCTGTAGAGTCAAGAGAGAGGGAAGGGAGAATGGCATTTATGGGGTGGGGGGTCATAAACCTTAGCCACAGGCCAACGTCATGACAGTCCCCCCATGTTGGGTTCAATCTTGCGATTAAGCTGCAAGTTGCAAACCAACATAAAAATGACCGTGGGTTGTCCTGGTTGTGGACCATCATTGTTGTCTCCATCTGGTGGTCGACCCGGGTAGGGTTTATGCGAATTAAGTCCGCTCCAAGGCTGGGCAGCATATGTCCAGTTGGTGATCGCTGTTGCTGTCCCCCCTCTGGTGGTCGACCCGGGTAGGGTGTCTGCAAATGAAGAAGTCCGCCCCAAGGCTGGGCAGCAGATGTCCAATTGGTGATCGCTGTTGCAGTCACCCTTTTGGTGGTCGACCCGTGTAGAGTGTCTGCAAATGAAGAAGTCCGCCCCAAGGCTGGGCAGCAGATGTCCAGTTGGTGATCGCTGTTGCAGTCCCCCCTCTCGTGGTCGACCCAGGTAGGGTGTCTGCAAATTAAGAAGTCCGCCCCAAGGCTGGGCAGCAGATGTCCAGTTGGTGATCGCTGTTGCTGTCCCCCCTCTGGTGGTCGAACCGGGTAGGGTGTCTGCAAATGAAGAAGTCCGCCCCAAGGCTGGGCAGCAGATGTCCAGTTGGTGATCCCTGTTGCAGTCCCCCTTTTGGTGGTCGACCCGGGTAGGGTGTCTGCAAATGAAGAAGTCCGCCCCAAGGCTGGGCAGCAGATGTCCAGTTGGTGATCGCTGTTGCAGTCCCCCCTCTCGTGGTCGACCCGGGTAGGGTGTCTGCAAATGAAGAAGTCCGCTCCAAGGCTGGGCAGCGGATGTCCGGAGTGGGATCGCCGTTCCGGACCCGTCGTCTGGTCGCCAGACCGGAAGATCTGGGCAGTAACTTAGGCAGATGTTAACAACGCACGCACGCACGCACACACACATGAAATATATCATTACATTTCCTCCCAAAGGAGCGGCGTTGTGGCACTATGGGGAAGGGCATTGAAGGTTCCCAAGAACACTGTGGGCTCAATCATTCTTAAATGGAAGAAGTTTGGAACCACTGAAACTCTTCCTAGAGCTGGCCGCCCAGCAAAACTGAGCAATCGGGTGAGATTCTCTGGTCTGATGAAAACAACAACCCTAAGCACACAGCCAAAACAACGCAGGAGTGACAACGCAGGAGTGACAACGCAGGAGTGGCTGCGGGACAAGTCTCTGAATGTCCTTGGGTGTTCCAGCCAGAGCCCGGACTTGAACGCGATCAAACATCTCTGGAGAGACCTGAAAATAGTTGTGCAGCGACACTCTTCATCCTTACTGAAGGAGGATCTGCAGAGAAGAATGGGAGAAACTCCCCAAATACAGGTGTGACAAGCTTTTAGCGTCACACCCAAGAAGAATCAAGGCTGTAGTCGCTGCCAAAGATGCTTCCACAAAGTACTGAGTAAAGGGTCTGAATACTTATTGAAAGGTGATATTTCAGTTGTTAATTTTTTATAAATTTGCAAAAAATTCTAAAAACCTGTTTTTGCTTTGTCATTATGGGGTATTGTGTGTAGATTGATGAAAAAAAAACAACATTTTAGAATAAAGGTGTAACTTAACAAAATGTAGAAAAAGTCAAGGGGTTTGCATTCTTTCCAAATGCACTGTAGATGCCCATTGAAATAAGCATGTGTCAGGACGTTGGCCTGTGGGTAAGGTTTATGACCTCCCCCATAAATACCTTTCTCCCTTCCCTCTCTCTTGACTCTACATAGGTACTCTTGAATAGCCTTTGTTAAACATAGAGAGTCTGGGAACATCAAACAAGTGGAGGGAAAGGAACCATATTTCGGTAATAGAACCAGTTGAAAATATTTTTGGGTACTTAATGAATATGATGTCAGTTCGGTTGTGCACGAGATGTTAAGATAACAAAGGGAAAAAACAGCCATTTTGTTTTGTGCCACATTATAATTCCTCCGCCTTGCGGAACGCCCACCCCGGGTACTTCCGTTTGATTTCAGCGTGTGCATTCAGTGACGGCTGAAGTGTGTGCCAGTACTTTCCTTCGAGAAGAATTATTCAGGTCACACTCAAGTCATTACTTATGATATCCTATATGGATATCAATGTCTTATTCAATTGAACTAATAAGTGAAATTGCCAGATTTACATTCTCAAATGGATCTTTTAAATAATATCCAAATTGATGAGTTTTCTAAATAAGACATTGTAAACTTTCCAAACTAACCTAGATGAAGTAACTTCTCAGGTTAATTAAAGTTTAATTCCCAAATAGCCTATACAGGTTTGATGTATCATTAAATTGATTAATCAGTAAAATGTGGTTTTTGCAAAACCATTCAGTACTGACAGAAGTCCTGCCCCAGTGGGAATCCCAAGTGGCTTCGGCCTTAGGGAGAAGTGTACCACAGTGGTGAATGTTCCCAACATTTGATCTACTGTTTACACTTATGATATCCAATGGAGATTGTATGGATTATCGTCTCATTCAATTTAATAAGTTAAATTGTTGAACATACTCTTCCAATCAAATGAGACACTTTAAACTTCTCATATTAACCTGGATGAAGCAACCTCTCAGGTTAATTAAAGTTTAATACCCAGATAGCCTACCCAGGTAGGATTAATCATTGGCATTGATTAATTCATTCCATTTGCTTTTGCAAATTCATTCACGTCCAACTTCCACATTACTGGTACGGTACTGATGGTTCGTCAACATCTATAAATAGATTAAACTTGTCTTTGCAGCTTCCAACAAATTCCAAACCCAAACTTAGAAAAAAAAGAGGAATATTTTTCCTACATTTTTCTAATAATGTGCAAGCTATCAAAGGAGGTGGTCACCACTCCTCCGCTAATTAGTAAACCTCCGCCCATAAAAGGATTGATCTCTGACCTCAGCAGCGATACCAACCCTAATTGTGCCATTTGTGGAAAAAAACAGCTGAAATTGCGAACGCTCTCCAAAATCAACCATCAAACACAGGCTTTGTGACGGTTCTCTTCACTTTGGCACTTATGTATCGCCATCAAAGGTTGGCATCGTTCCAATAACACAGTGCACAGCTGAAGCACGTGCAAGACATGGCTAACATGAGGACACAGGTGGAGAGAACTGAGCAACTATTGACAAAAGCAAGAAATTACAACATTCTGCTAGTCAAGGAACTGCGTTTGAAATCTGAACAATTAAAAGTAATTGCAAATACTCATGACGATAAACGAGCACAAACTCTCCAACAAAATCGTTGTCTGCAGGAACAACTCGATTTAGCCAAAACTAAATACGATGTAGTCCATTCCAAACTACATACATCTGTTAAGTTATCTACAAACAGGAGCGCGCAATTTGATAACATTCATGCAGTTTGTAGAACGTTACTCAAAGTAACAATGTTCTACTCCAAATTCTGCAGACAAAAGACGATCAGTTGATGCACACAATGACGAAGTTGGATGACAAATCAGCAGAACTCATTGAAGTCGCTGACCAAATGAATGTTGAGAGAACTCGGGTGATGAAGATGGAAATATTGATTTCCAAGCAAGCGGAAGAAATATCATCACTGAATCTCTCGCTCCATACTCAGGACCTCTATCTGCAAACCATGACAGATAAGTTTGAGACCGAAAGGAGCAAGTGTGACACTCACGTGTCCAAAATCCGTACTCTAAGCACTCTACTGGACTCTGCAATGCAGCAGAATGCCACCCTTAGGTACCATCTGGAGGAAGTCCAGAATGGTCACGCTCTACAGCATGACTATCCATCCAAGCAGCCGGAGTCCGGTACTCAAAGGAGTGAAGACGATAGGTTTCAGACATTGCCTCCATGTGTCCCTTAGTCTTCTCCTCTTGGCCATTCGGCACTGAGGAATATGGCGCCTCTTAGCCAACAAAGCCAATGCTTGGCTTCTCCTCTTGGCCTTTCGGCCCCACCTTCCCCACAGGATGAAGCCAACCCTCTCCGCCCGCTTGACGCGGAATACCTTGACAAACTCGTCAAGAATTTCCCCACCTTTGACCCCGTTCCAGGTCAGCCAAACGATACTGAGACGTTCCTAGCTGACATAGAGGACGCGTTGGGTGGCTACCCGAACGCTACGGGTTCTGACAGGGTTTACCTGTTGAAGCGAACGTCGAATAGACACGTGACGAGGTTCATTCGCCTACAACAGCAACACGTGCTAAATGACTACGCTTAACTTGCCACAGCTTTGAAATTAGAATTCTGTGGTTCTGCGACTCGCAAACACGATAGCTCACTGGCTAACACAGTCAAACAAGCTCGGAACGAACACCCACAAGCGTACTATCATAGGCTTCGTTCAACTTACTTTGGCCTACTCACTGAAACAGGAATGGAAGACCTGTAACCATTTAAACAAACGTTTCTGTCAAACATGTGTCCAACCTTCATTACCTACTTGGGCCCTGCAGCCCACGTTGGCTTGCCGATCTTACAACTCAGAGCTTGCAAGCACAGCTTTTGAGGCATCAAAAGTTCGCAACGCTAAGAGCCCTGACCACTCGGTTTTGAAGTTTGACCAGGAGCACTCACTCCAGTTGGAGGGTGCATTATCAGGTATTGGAGCGTTGAGAGATGACGCACAACAACGGTTTCTACCACGAAACCACGAATCCAATAACCACCGTGGTCGACATAACTGTAAAGTACGTCGCCATCAAAACGACTACCGCTATAATTGACCTGTTCGCTACGTTCCTGCACCCAACCCACACAAAGTGTCAGAGCACAAGGGTAACAAAGGGTTGAAGGACGATCAAAATGTAGACCATTGTTCTCCAGAAGTTCCACTACGTGAAGAACTAAAGCGAGAAACGTTTGAGAAAAAGGTAAAAGATAAGTCACAAGGACTAGACGGGGAATTACCGGACACCAGGTCCGCAGGAATTAACACCCATAGCAAGGACGTTAAAATTCAAATCTCTCCCGCTCTCACTAGAGACCCTATCCAGGGCCCGCTTGATCATGAAACAAGCCCACGGGCTTTGTCTATAGACTCTGATACAAAGGTTGCGGAGAAATGTCAAACGCTTCGTTAAAGCCAAGCCCACTCAAAATCTGAAAAGTCGATCTGCTTCCACCTTGAACAGAAATGACACATCACGTCGTTGCGAACGACCACTCCACTTTGTGGGGAATATGTCCACTAAATACGAATCGAAACGCCCATACCTGGAAACAGTCCTGGAGGACTGCTTAACTTGCCATGCGCTAATTGATTCGGGTGCAACAATATCACTCATCTCTCAAACATTGTTCGATGATCTCAAAAGGGCTTTGAAGCCAACTAAACGTTAGTAAAAAGTGGAACGATGCGACACTACACTTCGAGGGGTCACTCAGACTACCTCGCCTCTCACATTGAGAGTCATGCTGAAACTACACTTCAAGGACGTATCGCTCGTCCACCCTGTGTATGTTACCAGCCTCGAAACTGTACCCCTGCTACTTGGAGCAGACCACTCAGGTATGGTCACAGGCCACAGTGCCTTCTCCACTGACCACACTGTCTTCCTCTAACGCTAGCTGCAACGCAGTCGTTCACGAGGGGTATCTGTCGAAAGCACCCCTTGGGAAAAAGACGTTTAGAAACCACTTGGTGCAGAATCCGATCCAAGGGGATATTACGATATCTCGACCCATTCCATCAGCCAATCTGATTGACCATTCTTTTCATGATTTCAAGCCAGCTGTCTCTGTGAATGAGCAACTTCCCTCTATTTCTGTTTTATATTTTTAATAAATTTGCAGAAATGTCTAAACCTGTTTTCGCTTTGTCATTACGCGGTATTGTGTGTAGATTTGATGAGGATTTTTAATTTTCTTATCCATTTTAGAATTAAGCTGCAATGAACAAATGTGGGAAAAGGGAAGGGGTCTGAATACTTTCCAAATGCACTGTATATAGTCAAATCAAGTATAATAGAATCGTGCCATAAGGGAATTGTCTTCCCACACAGAAATGAACTGAATCATTTGGTTCTGAAAGAACTACAGTATTAACAGTATTATGAGTCTTCAGTAATCTACTGTGCTGATGCCCTCGAATTACTTCAAACAATAAAATCAATTGTTTTTTTCATGGCAACCCATTCCATTAATGTGGTGAATCACATTGGTGAAGGTGACCGAGACAGTTTTCTTTATGAGATATTTGTATCTGATTCTCCTCTGCTGATGCTCTGACTGTGGCTGTGTTCTACTGGTCTATTAATACCCATAATTCCTAGCTGTGTTTCACATGTTTCCTCTACATGCACACACACGCACACACACAGGCACACACACTACCTACCGCATGCTTTGGTTTAATTGGCACCGAATTAGTGTTCTCGCATTCTCCCTTAAAAGACCTTCGCTTGAAAAATGAGAAAAAGTGACAATAGCACTGTTTGTCCTTGAGACGTCGTAGCCAATATACACTTCTCAAAATAGTCAGATTTAATCTAAGATAACTCAAGAAATCTGTCATTCATTTTGATGTTTTTGCCGAGGAGATCTTAGTCGTGCAATTTTACATCTAACTAAGATGTTTGGTGCAGTATTTCTCAATTTACATTTTTTTTGTATGAAAATGAGTCCTCTATCATTGAATGACAATAAACACTTCATTAAAGAATCCCTACTGCTGACCAATGAGCTACGAAGGGGTGTATACTGAGTCTCCCGACCTTTGGCTTGCCTAGGTTAAAGATATTGTCAAAGACCAAAAAGAACCAAAACGTCTTAAAATGTTGTCGTAATATCTGCACAAACTGTTACAAACTGTTACAAACTGTTACAAACTGTTACAAACTGTTTCGGATGGAAGCATGCGGCGCCTTGATTGAATTTATTTTACAATTTGCAAAATACATACATAAGGGCGATCCAGCTCATGACGCCTCCACATACAATTGAAGAAAATCATCAAGGATAACACAAAGTTTAACAGCTTATTTCCATTGTGGTCCTTTTGAAGAGGGAAAGGGGGAAGGGGGGAGATTTCTCCTTAATTCTTGGAGGTACAACCTGGCTAGTGGTTTAAGGGCCTACGATCATCCACAAAAGAAAGAATTCATGTGTTTTCTGTTTACAAATGGAATAATTAATGTAGGGCACACATCAGAAAACCATTGCTCAAATACATCATCTAAACAACAGATTACTACATCAAAACAGAAAATGGTCTTCTTACTGTCTGTCTTTTACTGTTTTAAATTCACTCCCACACAGTGAGTTTGGCTGTTAGTTGAATGCTTTCAAATTTCACTTAAAGAAAATGTCTTTGCTTACCTGAGAGAATTCCTACTTCATGGAACCTCATCACTAAGATGTGGAAATTACATTGATATCCTATTATGTTTTTTTACATTTACATTTATGTATTTTTTAAGAAAAGAAAAATGTGATCTAAAGGATTCAATGGAATGGAACTCTTTTGCGTGTAAGGTGCTGATTAGACTAAATTAGGATATTGGGAAATGTAAAACATAAATACCGAACTTGTTTTTGCATGGGTTCTGCGATGTGGTTAACTTTTAACAGCTAGGACCTCTATTTCTTGTCCCGGAATCCCGCTGAACTGACAGGTTAAAGTCTGCTTGAAAAGAGGCGCTAACCTAGCAAAGCTGCTAACGTTAGCCATCAAGCTAACAAAGTTAGTCTCAGATGAGTTTTCCAACGGAGCCCTCTTTGTCTAGAGAAGTAAATTAACGGTTCCAGCGCTGCATCTACTACACTTTGTTTCGGGAAAAACTGGATCACTCAGAGTTCCAATGCGGCAATTGTTTGCTTGCCAACGATTATATGTTTGAGGTGCCTTCCCTGATCACGTAGGTCGCCAGCCCATGAAAGAAACTGGGGAAAACACAGAGTGGTATGTTGACTTTTTCTACGCCAGTGGATGGACGGCGTTCGCGCATGTCTTGTCGTTTGTCGTTATCCGACTGGCCGGTGTTGCCCGGAGTTCGTTCGCCAGGGGAGCCATCTCCTTCCTCTCCTCACCCATCTGATAGCGGAGTCGAAGGAGCACAGCAAGAGTAGCATAGCTATCAACAATAGTCGCATGTCACGAGCCGTGGAAGCCAAAGTCGAGAGGCCCGAAGCGGATACAAAAAACTAATAGTTTCCCTGTCCTGGAGCCTGATCTTCCTGCACCTTCGTCGCTGGGGGTACTTGTGTCTGCGGCCGCTGTGACTACTTCCCCTGCAATTTCGACGTCGACGTCAGCAACCTTCCGTCCCTGCTCTGGATCAAGCAGGGCTTCTCCATCTGTCGGAGGCCTGCACCATCCTGTGAAGCATGGGAGCATTTCCTCGTCCTTCTCGCCAGCCATGATTTTGGGAAGCTCCATGGCAAGAAATGTGACTGTTCCTGGTGCAAAAACAATGTCCCAACCAGCTGCTTGAGTAAATGACATTACTAAGCTTCACCCAAATGTCCTACGCCAGGACATTGATTCTATTGTAGTCCATGTGGGTTTTAATGACATTATGAAGGGCAGCTCTGAACAGTTGAAACTGGATTTCAAAGAGCTGATTGACTCTCTGCTAGACATTAATAAAATACCCATCATATCTGGCCCTGTAACGTCTCTGAATAGTGGCACTGACCGCTTTAGCAGAATTATTTCTCTTCACAACTGGCTACGTGGTTATTGCCACTCAATGGCTGTAACTTTTGTTGACAATTTCGATGCCTTTTTGAAAAAAATATGTTTTATAAGGAGGATGGGATCCACCCAAATAATTTGGGTTCCAGGATCCCTTCACAGTATTATAAGGCTGGGTTGAGACAATGACTTATCAATGACCCAAGCCCAGCTCAGTTAAACCCTACCATTGTGTCGTTGAGTCATCATAATGCTTTAGCAAATGTACATTATACCAGGGGCATTAGTAGACACAATGTAAGTAACCTAATATATGTCCCTTTAAATGCACTGAGGATCCTACAGCTATTGTATGCAGCAATCATGTGCCTATGAACCAGATTAATGCTGTTAGCACTGAGGCGGTGTGCCCTAGTAGGAAGTCCACTGTGTGCAGCTCCCCCTGCACTAACATAAATAACATGATAATATCTACTTCTGCTAAGCTTCCCAGTAAAGCAATGAAAACAAGCAAGCATCCCAGAAAAATGTTAAAATAGCCCACATTAAGATATGTAACTTAATTTATAACTTGCTAGTAACAGATGACATTCATATTCTGACTATCTCTGAAACTATCTTAGACAATACCTTTGATGATAAAGAATAGCAATACAAGGTCATAACATTTACAAAAAAATACAGAAATGCCAGTGGTGGAGGTGTTGCTGTTGGTATTCAGAACCACATTCCTGTAAAGATTAGAGAGGATCTCATGTTAAATACTGTCGAAGTAATATGACTACAGGTTCATCTGCCTCACCTAAAGCCCATTCTTGTGGGAAGCTGTTATAGACCACCAAGTGCTAACACTCAATATCTGGATAACGTGTGGGATAATATATGTGATATCAACAGAGAGGTATTTTTTTCTGGGGGATTTAAATATTGATTAGCGTTCATCAAGCTGCCCACTCAAGAAAAATCTTCAAACCTTTACCAGTGCCTGCAACCTGGTTCAGGTTATCAGTCAACCTACCTGGGTAGTTACAAACAGCATAGGAATGAAATCATCAACATGTACTGATCACATATTTACTAATGCTGCAGAAACGTGCTTGAAAGCAGTGTCGAGATCCATCGGATGTAGTGATCACAATATAGTAGCCATCTCTAGGAAAAGCAAAGTTCCAATGGTTGGGCCTAAGATAGTATATAAGAGGTCATACAATACGTTTTGTAGTGATTCCTATGTTGTTGATGTAAAGAATATTTGTTGGTCCGTGGTGCGTAATGAAGAGCAAACAGACATTGCACTTGACACATTTATGAAATTGCTTATTCCAGCTACTAATAAGCATGCACCAATTAAGAAAATGACTGTACAAACTGTTAAATCCCTGTTGATTGATGAGGAATTAAAAAATTGTATGGTTGAGAGGGATGAGGCAAAATTAATAGCAAATAAGTCTGGCTGTACAACTGATTGGCAAACGTACTGCAAACTGAGAAATCCTGTGACTAAACTGAATAAAAAGAAGAAGAAACTACACTATGAACTGAAACAAAGATAAATGATATTAAGAATGATAGCCTTCAATGAAAATTTGGGGAAAAAAGGCAAACTCACCTCCATCATTCATTGAATCAGATGGCTCATTCATCACAAAACCGACTGATATTGTTAACTGCTTTAATGACTTTTTTCATTTGCAAGATTAGCAAATTTAGGCATGACATGCCAGCGACAAACGCTGACAATAAACATTCAAGTAGAAATCTTCTTCTTGATAGGGGGCGCAATTGAAACATATGGCAAAATATGCGTACCCATTTTAAACTGCCTATTTCTCATCCCCCGAAACTAGAATATGCATATAATAGTCAGATTAGGATAGGAAATACTCTGAAGTTTCCAAAACTGTAAGAATTTTGTCTGTGAGTTAAACAGAACTTTTATTGCAGGTGAAAACCTGAGAAAATTTCAAGCAGGAAGTGGCACTAATTTTGAGAGCTCTGTGTTCGAAAGCCTTCCTATTGCATATGTGAAGTCTCATCAATAAGACCTCTTTTTCTATGTCTTCCCTAAGGTATCAACAGCTTTTAGACGTAGTTTCAGGCCTTTATTTTGAAGGATGAGCTTGTAAGAGCAAATTGAGCAAGTGGACAGGTGGGGGCTCTCCGGGTGAATCATGCGTAAATCTGAAAAGGTAGCCATTGTTTCTCTCGCCTTAGTGAGAAGCCAACTGTGCCGGTTGATTTATTATCGAATAGATTTGTGAAAAACACAATGAAGTTGGATCAGAAACAACGGTTGGCATGTTTATGTGGACATTATGGATATCATTTGGAATTTTTTTCGCCGTTGTCGCGAACGCTTTTTCCTGTGAATTCCTGGGTCATGACGCAACAAACAAACGGAGTTATTTGGATGTGAAACATATCTTTATGGAACAAAAGGAACATTTGCTGTCTAACTGGGGGTCTCGTGAGTGAAACCAACCGAAAATCAACTAAGGTAAACGATCCATTTGATTGCTTTGCTGGATGTTGTTACCGAGTTACCTGACGCTAGCTGTTCTTATTGTTTTGTCGGGCGATCGATACATTTACACAAATGCATGTATTGCTTTCGCTGTAAAGCATCATTTCAAAATCTGAGACGACAGATGGATTTAAGGAAAGGCTAAGCTGTGTTTTGCAATACTCCACTTGTGAGTGGATTTCATAATTTCATGAAATTATATTTTATGATTACCCTCTGGCGCTAGGCTAGGCTATGCTAGTCAGGGTTTTTAATGACAGAAAACCCGGATCCGGGATGGGTAGCAATGAAAGGATATCTGACCAAATTATGAAAGGCGGGAATTGTCATTTTTAATTATGTAAAATGAGTGTGGAAGAGGTGAAAAAATAATTGTTGTCTATCAAAAGTGTCAAGCCACAAGTCTGACTTGGATGGAAAATTACTGAGGATAATAGCGGACAATATTGCCACTCCTATTTGCCATATCTTCAATTTAAGCCTACTAAAAAGTGTGTGCCCTCCGGCCTGGAGGGAAGCAAAAGAATAGTAAAGCACAGTTTACTGGCTAAAATAGCCGACCAATTAGCCTGTTGCCAACCCTTAAAGGTTTAAAAAAATTGTGTTTGACCAGATACAATGGTATTTTACAGTAAACAAATTGACAAACTTTCAGCATGCATTTAGGGAAGAACATTCAACAAGCACAGCACTTATTTATTTATTTATTTTTATTTAACCTTTATTTAACCAGGTAGGCAAATTGAGAACACGTTCTCATTTACAATTGCGACCTGGCCAAGATAAAGCAAAGCAGTTCGACACATACAACAACACATAGTTACACATGGAGTAAAAACAAACATATAGTCAATAATACAGTGAAAAAAAAATAAGTCTATATACAATGTGAGCAAGTGAGGTGAGATAAGGGAGGTGAAGGCAAACAGATATATGTATAAATAAATAAAATATAAAAAGGCCATGGAGGCGAAGTGAGTACAACACAGCAAGTAAAATAAAAACTAAAAAACACTGGAATGGTTGGTTTGCATTGGAAGAAAGTGCAAAGTAGAGACAGAAATAATGGGGTGCAAAGGAGCAAAATAAATAAATAAATAAATACAGTAGGTAAAGAGGTAGTTGTTTGGGCTAAATTGTAGATGGGTTATGTACAGGTGCAGTAATCTATGAGCTGCTCTGACAGCTGGTGCTTAAAGCTAGTGAGGGAGATAGGTGTTTCCAGTTTCAGAGATTTTTGTAGTTCGTTCCAGTCATTGGCAGCAGAGAACTGGAAGGAGAGGCGTCCAAAGGAAGAATTGGTTTTGGGGGTGACTAGAGAGATATACCTGCTGGAGCGCGTGCTACAGGTAGGTGCTGCTATGGTGACCAGCGAGCTGAGATAAGGGGGGACTTTACCTAGCAGGGTCTTGTAGATGACCTGGAACCAGTGGGTTTGGCGACGAGTATGAAGCGAGGGCCAGCCAACGAGAGTGTACAGGTCGCAGTGGTGGGTAGTATATGGGGCTTTGGTGACAAAACGGATGGCACTGTGATAGACTGCATCCAATTTATTGAGTAGGGTTTTGGAGGCTATTTTGTAAATGACATCACCGAAGTCGAGGATTGGTAGGATGGTCAGTTTTACAAGGGTATGTTTGGCAGCATGAGTGAAGGATGCTTTGTTGCGGAATAGGAAGCCAATTCTAGATTTGACTTTGGATTGGAGATGTTTGATGTGGGTCTGGAAGGAGAGTTTACAGTCTAACCAGACACCTAGGTATTTGTAGTTGTCCACATATTCTAAGTCAGAGCCGTCCAAAGTAGTGATGTTGGACAGGCGGGCAGGAGCAGGCAGCGATCGGTTGAAGAGCATGCATTTGGTTTTACTTGTATTTAAGAGCAGTTGGAGGCCACGGAAGGAGAGTTGTATGGCATTGAAGCTCGCCTGGAGGGTTGTTAACACAGTGTCAAAAGAAGGGCCAGAAGTATACAGAATAGTGTCGTCTGCGTAGAGGTGGATCAGAGAATCACCAGCAGCAAGAGCGACATCATTGATGTAAACAGAGAAGAGGGTCGGTCCAAGAATTGAACCCTGTGGCACCCCCATAGAGACTGCCAGAGGCCCGGACAACAGACCCTCCGATTTGACACACTGAACTCTATCAGAGAAGTAGTTGGTGAACCAGGCGAGGCAATCATTAGAGAAACCAAGGCTGTCGAGTCTGCCAATGAGGATGTGGTGATTGACAGAGTCAAAAGCCTTGGCCAGGTCAATGAATACGGCTGCACAGTATTGTTTCCTATCGATGGCGGTTACGATATCGTTTATGACCTTGAGCGTGGCTGAGGTGCACCCATGACCAGCTCTGAAACCAGATTGCATAGCGGAGAAGGTGTGGTGTGATTCGAAATGGTCGGTAATCTGTTTGTTGACTTGGCTTTCGAAGACCTTAGAAAGGCAGGGTAGGATAGATATAGGTCTGTAGCAGTTAGGGTCAAGGGTGTCCCCCCCTTTGAAGAGGGGGATAACCGCAGCTGCTTTCCAATCTTTGGGGATCTCAGACGACACGAAAGAGAGGTTGAAGAGGCTAGTAATAGGGGTGGCAACAATTTCAGCAGATAGTTTTAGAAAGAAAGGGTCCAGATTATCTAGCCCGGCTGATTTGTAAGGGTCCAGATTTTGCAGCTCATTAAGAACATCAGCTGACTGTATTTGGGAGAAAGAGAAATGGGGAAGGCTTGGGCGAGTAGCAGAGGGGAGGGCAGTGCTGTTGTCCGGGGTAGGGGTAGCCAGGTGGAAAGCATGGCCAGCCGTAGAAAAATGCTTATTGAAATTCTCAATTATAGTGGATTTGTCGGTGGTGACAGTGTTTCCTATCTTCAGAGCGGTTGGAAGCTGGGAGGAGGTGTTCTTATTCTCCATGGACTTTACGGTGTCCCAGAACTTTTTTGAATTTGTGTAGCAGGAAGCAAATTTCTGCTTGAAAAAGCTAGCCTTGGCTGTTCTAACTGCCTGTGTATATTGGTTTCTGGCTTCCCTGAAAAGTTGCATATCACGGGGGCTGTTCGATGCTAATGCAGAACGCCATAGGATGTTTTTCTGATGGTTAAGGGCAGTCAGGTCAGGAGAGAACCAAGGGCTATATCTGTTCCTGGTTCTAAATTTCTTGAATGGGGCATGCTTATTCAAGATGGTGAAGGCATTTTTAAAAAATGACCAGGCATCCTCTACTGACGGGATGAGATCAATATCCTTCCAGGATATCCCGGCCAGGTCGATTAGGAAGGCCTGCTCGCTGAAGTGTTTCAGGGAGCGTTTGACAGTGATGAGTGGAGGTCGTTTGACCGCTGACCCATTACGGATGCAGGCAATGAGGCAGTGATCGCTGAGATCTTGGTTGAAAACAGCAGAGGTGTATTTGGAGGGCAAGTTTGTTAGGATGATATCTATGAGGGTACCCGTGTTTACGGAATTGGGGTGGTACCTGGTAGGTTCATTGATAATTTGTGTGAGATTGAGGGCATCAAGCTTAGATTGTAGGGTGGCTGGGGTGTTGAGCATGTTCAAATTTAGGTCGCCTAGCAGCACGAGCTCTGAAGATAGATGGGGGGCAATCAGTTCACATATAGTGTCCAGAGCACAGCTGGGGGCAGAGGGTGGTCTATAGCAGGCGGCAACGGTGAGAGACTTGTTTTTAGAGAGGTGGATTTTTAAAAGTAGAAGTTCAAATTGTTTGGGAACAGACCTGGATAGTATAACAGAACTCTGCAGGCAGTCTTTGCAGTAGATTGCAACACCGCCCCCTTTGGCCGTTCTATCTTGTCTGAAAATATTGTAATTGGGGATAAAAATGTCTGAATTTTTGGTGGTCTTTCTAAGCCAGGATTCAGACACGGCTAAAACATCCGGGTTGGTAGAGTGTGCTAAAGCAGTGAACAAAACAAACTTAGGGAGGAGGCTTCTAATGTTAACATGCATGAAGCCAAGGTTATTACGGTTACAGAAGTCATCAAAAGAGAGCGCCTGGGGAATAGGAGTGGAGCCAGGTACTGCAGGGCCTGGATTCACCTCTACATCACCAGAGGAACAGAGGAGAAGTAGGATAATGGTACGGCTAAAAGCTATGAGAATTGGTCGCCTAGAGCTACTAGAGCAGAGAGTAAAAGGAAGTTTCTGGGGGCGATAAAATAGTTTAAAGGAATAATGTACAGACAAAGGTATGGTAGGATGTGAATACAGTGGAGGTAAACCTAGGTATTGAGTGATGATGAGAGAGATCTTGTCTCTAGAAACATCATTGAAACCAGGTGATGTCATCGCATATGTGGGTGGTGGAACTGATAGGTTGGATATGGTATAGAGAGCAGGGCTAGAATCTCTACAGTGAAATAAGCCAATAAACACTAACCAGAACAGCAATGGACAAGGCATATTTACATGAAGGAGAGGCATGCTTAATCGAGTGATCAGTAAGGGTCCAGTGAGTAGAGGTTGGTTGGGGTCGTGGCGATCCAGACAGCTGGCCGGGTATATGGCTATCGGTAGCAGCATAGGATGGAGGTCTGTTTGTAGATACCTCGTGCGTTTCCGTCGGTAGGTTCCGTGTAGTGGGGTTTTGTTCAGATAGCAGCCGATAGGACAGCTAACGATTAGCGGGCCTCAGGTGAGCGTTCAGGTAACGTCGGGACGGATTTGCCGGTTGGATAAATCCCTCGGGCAGATAACGTCGGCAGTCAGTCGTGAAGGCCCGGTGGGGTTCCGTATCTGCAGCAGCAACAAAAGAAACGGTTCCAGATGGTGATGGAACTCCTCAGCTGGCTAGCTCCAGCATGATTTGAGTTTGCTCCGGGGTCGACGTAAGCCAATAGTCACACGGTATGCAGCTAGCTAGCTGCGAAATCAAGGTGCAAGTGTCCAGAGCCTGCGGTTGGAATCCGGGGAAACTGGGAGAAAAAAAGTCCCGGAATGCTCCGGTCCGAGTCGCGTTGCACAAAAGTGCCGGTAGATTATCGAGCTAAAGGAATAGCTGATGACCGCAAAACGTGGGCAGCTGAAACACCAACGCTAGCTAGCAAACCGGCTAATTTCGGGGCAGCTACAGATTAGCTTCTGGCTAGCTATCGGAGTAGCTTCTGGTTAGCTATCAGGCTAGCTTCTGAATTAGCCCCTGGCTATCTTCCACGATGGATTTTCAGATTGAGGTAAATATTACTTATTGTAATTGGTGAAGCGGGTTGCAGGAAAGCTTTTGCAGGAAAGCTTTTGTAGTTGAGTTCTTGGATAATAAAATAAATAAAAGATATGTGAAGAAAAGGTGTAAATATATATATATATACAGGACACGACAAGACAATACGGAAAAGACGTCTGAACTGCTAAGCCACCTTGGAGAGACAAACAACTGATGATTGGCTGAGAGAAATTAATGATAAATAGATTGGGGGGTTGTTTTGTTAGACTTGTGGCTTTTGACATTATCAATCATAGTCTGCTGCTGGAAAAAGGTATGTGCTATGGCTTTACACCCCCTGCTATATTGTGGATAAAGAGGTACATGTCTAACATGACACAGAGGGTGTTCTTTAATGGAAGCCTATCCAAAATAAACCAGGTGGAATCAGGAATTCTCCAGGGTAGCTGCTCCAGTTTCAACTGTTCTTCCTGCGGCTATGGAACCCTGACCTGTTCACCGGACGTGCTACCTTGTCCCGGACCTGCTGTTTCGATTCTCTATCGCACCTGCTGTCTCTAACTCTAAATGCTCGGCTATGAAAAGCCAACTGACATTTACTCCTGAGGTGCTGACCTGTTACACCCTCTACAACCACTGGGATTGTTATTATGTGATCCTGCTGGTCATCTATGAACGTTTGAACATATTGGCCATGTACTGTTATAATCTCCACCTGGCACAGCCAGAAGAGAACTTGAAGAAACTTTCAAAGTTATTGACATTTTCTGGATTGACTGACCTTCATGTCTTAAAGTAACGATGGACTGTAATTTCTCTGCTTTTTTGAGTTGTTCTTGCCATAATATGGACTTGGACTTTTACCAAATAGGGTTATCTTCTGTATACCACCCCTACCTTATCACAACACAACTGATTGGCTCAAACACATTAATAAGGAAATAAATTCCACAAATGAACTTTTAACAAGGCACACCTGTTCATTCAAATGCATTCCAGTTGACTACCTCATGAAGCTGGTTAAGAGAATGCCAAGCGTGTGCAAAGCTGTCATCAAGGCAAAGGGTAGCTACTTTGAAGAACCTAAAATATAAAACATATTTTGATTTGTTTAACACTTTTGGTTCCTACATGATTCCATATGTGGAATTCCATAGTTTTGATGTCTTCACTATTATTCTACAATGTAGAAAATAGTCAAAATAAAGAAAAACCCTTGAATGAGTAGGTGTGTCCAAAACGTTTGACTGGTACTGTATTTTAAATACTTAAAGCATTGTATTCGGGATAAATCGTTCACAAAACCATAAACCTCAATTAAATCTTGTAATAAATAATCTGGAAATTGAGCAAGTTGAAGTGACTGAACTGTCATGGTCAAAACATATTGATACAACAGTAGCTGAGATGGGGGAAAGTCTGTCCAAAACAAAGCACTGTTCTACCTTCTTAACAGCGTGTGGTCAGGTGCCACAAAGAGGGACTTAAGACAATTGGAATTGGCTAAGGGCAGCACGGCTGGCCCTTGGATGTACACAGAGAGAAAACATGAATAATATGCATGTCAATCTCTCCTGCCTCAAAGTGGAGGAGAGATTGACTTCATCACTACTTGTTTTTGTAAGAAGTGTTGACATGCTGAATGCATCGAGTTGTCTGTTTAAATGACTAACACACAGCTCAGACACCCATGCATACCCCACAAGACATGCCACCAGAGGTCTCTTCACAGTCCCCAAGTCCAGAACAGACTATGGGAGGCGCACAGTACTACATAGCCATGACTACATGAAACTCTATTCCACATCAGGTAACTGATGCAAGTGTAGCAGTGTGATGTTGTTCCCCTAGATTACGCACCAAATTGCACACAAGGACCAATTCAAATAGGCCAGGTCAAGAGGGGATGTTAATAATCTGGTAATAATAATAATAATTCAGTGTATTTTTTTATTTAATTACAGCTGCATAGCTAATGTTTTTATTTGGTGTACAAACACTTTTTCATACCAATATTGTACATACAAGTGATTGTAAAAGTTTTGTATATTTTGGTTTGGCCCATCGCGGGTTATCTGTATCCCCATACCACTTTATCGTTCTCTTTTGCCTGACCCTCGGCTAGCAAGGTATGTTGTCCTTGGCTCCGAAACTGTTTAATATGGAACTGTCATAAGGTTATACAATGTACTGTTTTGCAACCACACGTTTGTTATAGTGTGGACAGTGTAGGAATTTATGTTAATTTATGTCAAGTTTCACAGAGCTCACTGACTGGGGTATCTGTTGTAACTTCTAAGTACTTGTGACAGTGGTTGAGTGAGTGTACATGTGCTCGCGCAGGTGCCGGAGAGCTGTGACTGCACCAAGGGTAACGTGTGTGTTGTCTCTTCGTGTGCAGGTATGTCTTTTATTTTGTCAGAATTATGTTCTGTATAGTTTTACTTGTATATGCTGTTGTGCAGCGAGTGTGTGCACGCAGCACCTGTTAATTCCTTTTGGCGCTCTTTTGCCTGACCCTCGGCTAGCAAGGTGCCGGAGAGCTGTGACTGCACCAAGGGTAACGTGTGTGTTGTCTCTTCGTGTGCAGGGCAAATAAAAAGATTTCAACGAGCAGACCATCAGTTGTGGCAGCGTCTTCATTAAGAATTACACAACGCAGAACGAACCACGCTACAAACTGGTGCCGCGACCTGCCGACTGGTTAGCTCAAGCTGACCACCGGAGCTGTGCATGTGGAGGAGATGCGCGACCCGCGCATGCGCACTTGTTGATGGTTTGCTTAAAGTGAATGTATACTGTAAATAGTGAAGGTGAATGTAGCATATTCACTAGATAATTGTATTGGCGTTTATTTGCATGTTTTGAGGGAATTTGTTTATTGCATTTTTTTTGTATTTGTATGCAGTAAATTACATTGTAGTTTAGTTCTCTATTGAGCCATGGAAGACTCTCAAGTCCATAAGATGAGTTATGCTGGGGATTTTGGTGTGGTTAGTGTGGGTAGAGGGAGGGGTGTCCATGCATTTACACCATTGGTACAGTCAGCTCCTGGGAGTAGAGTGGCTGCTAGTCCTGAGTTTACAAGCACTGGGAGGGGTAGGCTGTTTACTCCACCTGACCAGGGTATCCCACCTCTGTCTCTTGATGTACCATTGTCCCCAGTCCTCAGTAATAATGGGACACCGAGTCAGCTTAGTGACCTTATTAAGCAGATTGGTTCAGAGATAGGAGAATCTATCAGAGCGAGTTTACTGCAGCCTGGGGCTTCAAGTCTTTCTCCTGCCCATTCCCCTGACCAATCCCAGCAGTTTCCCCTGCCTCAACAATGTGGGTCAACTTTAATTGATGCGTCCAAGCTGAATCTGGTTGTGAAGTCAGAGGTTAGTGCTCCACCTTTCTTCAGGGGTGATGGCTCAGATAAGTACTCTGTCCTGGAGTGGGAGGAGCTAATGGGAGTCTACCTAGAGAAGAGGGGTTACACTGGGTCTGAGAATGTTGGGGAGGTGATGTCTAGGCTCATGGGGAGGGCACGGGATGTGACCAAAGTCTGGATGCGTAACAACCCTGTTGTCACAGATGTTAAGGCAGTGTTCAGTGTTCTCAAGCAACACTTTGGGGATACTGTCTACTCAGGTATGCCATTAGCTGACTTCTATTCAATGAGACCATATGCTAATGAGGGTCCACTAGATTTCTGGATTAGGCTTAACAAAGCTGCAGAAGCAGCTGAACAGTACCTTGTAAGTGAGGGTAGAACCTTGCCCAATCAGTGCTCAGAGTTGGCAGTCATGTTTGTACGTAACTGTCCTGATAAAGAGTTGGCCCAAGTGTTCAAATGCAAACCCCTTCGTGACTGGACAGCCAGTGAGGTACAGGATCGTTTGGATGAACTGTTAAGGGAGCGTAAAGCATGTAGAACACAACTTTCACAGCAGGTGGCTGCTGTCTTCGACTCCCCCCAGGAGGAAGTGGATCCTGAGAGCAGACCTAATGTGTCATCTTTTTCTCGATGTGGCCGTGAACCAGAACAGGCCCAATCTGTATCTGAGGGTGGGACATTAGAGAAGGTTTTGAGTATGCTAGAGAAGGCTCTTGTCAGCAATACTCAGTCTGTGAACAGAGGGCCCCGTAAACAGTTCCCCAAACGTGAGTGCGCTGTCTGTGGAAGCACTAATCACTGGACCAAAGCTCACTGTCAGATGCACCAGCTGTGTTTCAAGTGCTTCTCTCCTGGCCACATGAGCTTTGACTGTAGTGAGACTGGGAAGCGAAAGAGCCCTGTATGTGGGCAGACTGGCAGGTCTCAGGAAAACTAGAAAGTCTCCATTCTGAGGAGGGCAATGTGAGGCAGTCTAATTTTTCCTCCACTGATGATGATATCCAATCTGTTTATTCTTATTTTTGTGAGTCAGTACCCAAGAACAACACAGTAATTTTTCAGAACACAATGAGAATTTCTCAGAATGACAGTTTGTTTTACACCACCGTGCTAGTACAGAATAAAGTTGAGCTGAAGGGGATGTTAGATAGTGGGTCCATGGCTACTACTCTGCGCGCAGATATTGTACCTCGGTTGAGGGAGGCAGGAGTGGTAGAGGGGAACTTTCTAGCTCCTTCAGACATCATACTGGTGGGTTGTGGTGGGACGCAAACTAGCCCAGTGGGCATGTGTGACTTGAAACTACAGCTTTATGGCTTCAGTTATGTAGTCCCAGTGCTGATTGTAGATGGGCAGGTTGATGAACTCATTGTTGGCACTAACGTGTTGAAGTCTCTGATTAGACAGTTCAAATCAAATGACAGCTACTGGCAGGTGGTGGGTACGCCAGGTCCCTCTGGACAGTGTGAGGACAGCCAGTTCCTGCGTCTCCTATCAAATCTGGAGAGATGGAGAGGAGACTCCATCCCAGATAAAGTGGGCACCATTAAGTTGAAGAGGGCAGTAACGCTCCAACCCATGAGTGAGCATCTTGTGTGGGGCCGCTTACCCCCAAAGACAAAACTCTCTGTGGGCAGTACTGTTGTTGTCGAACCCAGCACGTCTCGTTGTGTGAATCGACACATACTAGTAGGGAGAGTAGTTACGCCTCTGTGGGGGGATGGATGGCTCCCTGTGAAGATTGTGAATCCAACAACTTCGCCAGTCACCCTGAGACGAAATGCTAAAGTGGCAGATGTGTACCCTTGTATTGCATTGGAGGATTTTGATGATGTCAAGCAGAAAGCTGCTTACCAGAACGTGGCAAAAGCACAATGTGACAGCTCACATGGCAGTCTTACAGCCAAGAGTTCAGTTGATGGCAGTGTAGTTAATGGAAACAGTACACTGAGCAATCTTGGACTTCAAGGCCTGTCGGTTGAGGAGTGTCCAGTCTCACAGTTCTGGAAAGACAAACTTGTCGGTTTAATTGAGAAGTATGACACGGTGTTCTCTAGACATAGCCTGGATTGTGGAGAGGCAAAAGAGTTCTGCCATCGCATACGGCTGACTGATGACCGCCCATTTCGATTACCTTATCGTAGGCTTTCTCCAGCTGATTACCAAAAACTCAGGGAAACACTGGATGATATGGAGGAAAAGGAAATCGTCAGAAAATCCAGCAGCGAGTATGCCTCACCATTGGTGCTGGTATGGAAAAAGAATGGGGACTTGCGTCTATGTACTGACTTTAGGTGGTTAAACGCCCGCACAGTGAAGGATGCTCATCCCCTGCCTCATCAGGCTGATGTACTGGCGGCGCTGGGAGGTAATGCCTTCTTCAGCACAATGGACTTGACATCAGGGTACTACAATGTGCCACTGCATGAAGAGGATAAGAAATACACTGCCTTTTCCTCTCCTTTAGGTCTGCACGAGTACAATCGTTTGCCTCAGGGCCTTTGCAACAGCCCGGCTACGTTTATGAGAATGATGCTGACCATCTTTGGGGACCAAAACTTTCTAAGTCTCCTTTGCTATTTGGATGATCTGATGGTTTTTGCTAAGACGGAGGAAGAGAGTCTGCAGAGACTTGAGATGGTTTTCCAGCGGTTGCAGGAGCACAATCTTAAACTGTCTCCGTCTAAGTGCAAGTTTTTGAGGAGGTCTGTTAAGTTTTTGGGCCACATCATTTCTCAGGAGGGCGTAGCCACTGATCCTGCTAAGATTCAAACCATTTTGAATGTGACTGAGAGTGAGATGATGGAAGCTGATGGTGTCACTCCGTCTCCTAGCAAAATCCGTTCTTTCCTTGGTATGGTAGTATACTATCAACACTACATTGAGAATTGTTCCATGGTTGCTAGGCCATTGTTTCAGCTGACTACAGGTCAGAAGAAGCCTAGGAGAGGCAAGGGCAGAAAGAGGCCTGGTCCCTCTCGCAGGCTCACTGCTGCAGACTGGACTGCCGAGTGTCAACTCGCTTTTGAAGCTTTGAAAGCAGCACTAGTTGACCAGGCACTGCTGGCTCATCCAGATTTTTCTCAGCCATTTTTGCTTTCTGTTGATGCATCTACTAGTGGTTTGGGAGCGGTACTATCCCAAGTGCAAGATGGGAAGGCCATAGCCAGGCCAATAGCTTTTGCTAGTAAATCTCTTAATCATGCACAATCCAAGTATCCTGCTCACCGGCTGGAATTTCTAGCCATGAAATGGGCCATTCATGATAAGTTCAGCCATTGGCTGCGAGGGCATAAGTTTACGGTGTGGACCGACAACAATCCACTCAAATATATTCTTACAAAGCCGAGACTTGATGCATGTGAGCAGAGATGGGTTGCAAAGCTGGCACCTTTTGATTTTGATATCCAGTACATACCAGGGCCCAAGAATGTCGTTGCTGATGCTTTGAGCAGAGAGCCATTTGTCCGCCCCAAAGTTCTGCACCGACTGACAAGAATTCCATATGATGTCCTGCTGGAGGAAGCCAGAGGTCTTCGACTGGATGATGTACAAGACATGTTCCGTCTCTCCTGTGAGCAGCCCGAGGCTGGCTGTGGAACGTCTATGGCTCCTGGGAGTGAGTTGAGTAGAGCTGGAGACGATGTCAGTGGGTTGGTTTCCTGTGAAGAGGTGTCTGCTGTCCTCCAAGCCCATCGCCGATGGGATGATGGTGCCACAGTGAGGTCCGTTTCACATGTGCAGCACCTTGAGAAGTTGATGTCCATGGGTCAGAGCCCTTTACCTGTCCTTACACACAAGGAGCTGTATGATAACCAGTCACTGGATCCTATCATCAGCAGAGTAATGTTCTTTGTAGATAGAGGCCGGCGCCCATCTAGGAGAGAGCGAGTCTTTGAAGCTAAAGAAACAGTTTATACTCTAAGACAGTGGGGGAAACTCACCACGCGGTTAGGGATTCTGTATCGTGTCTCAAAACACCCAGTGAGTAAGAAGAAAATATTCCAGTATGTCGTACCTGTGTCTTTGAGAGGCCTTGTGTTGAAGGGAGTTCATGATGATGCTGGTCATCAGGGTCAGCAGCGCACATTGTGGCTCACGAGACAGCGGTTTTACTGGGAATCTATGGAGAAGGATGTCAAGGAATATGTGGCCCACTGTAAGAGATGTGTGTTGAGTAAAGCACCTGAGCCTGAAGCGAGAGCCCCACTTGTCTCCATTGTGACAACGGCACCTTTAGAACTTGTGTGTATTGATTTCTGGACTGCCGAAGATTCAAACAACAAGTCTATTGATGTGTTAGTAGTGACTGATCACTTTACTAAGCTGGCCTGTGCGTATCCATGTCCAAACCAGTCTGCTAAGACTGTTGCTCGTGTTCTCTGGAATAATTTCTTCTGCATTTATGGGTTCGCTGATTGCATCCATTCTGACAGGGGTGCAAACTTCGAGAGTTTACTTATTGCAGAATTACTTCAGTTATCTGGTGTTGAAAAGTCCCACACCACACCTTATCATCCCATGGGTAACGGTCAAGCAGAACGTCTGAATCGCACACTGGGTGGGATGATTAGAGCTCTGCCAGCTAGGTCTAAGGCTAAATGGCCTCAGATGTTGAACACATTGACATTCTCCTATAACTGCACTGTTCATGAGACTACTGGGTTTCCACCCTTCTTCTTGATGTTCGGACGCACCCCTAGGTTGCCGGTAGATGTTATGTTTGAAAGTGTGCTGTTGGATGGGGACACAGTAGATGTGGATAAGTATGTCCAGTCTCTGGGTGAGGATCTGAGAGAGGCCATGACATTGGCCCAGCAGCATGCCAGTAAGCAACAAAAGAGACAAGCCGAGGTCTACAACAGACGGTCTAAGGGTCACTCGGTGCAGAAGGGAGATAGAGTTCTACTTGCTAACAAGGGGGAGAGGGGCAAGAAGAAACTGGCTGATCGCTGGGAGAGTGTGGTGTACATAGTGGTTGCAAAGAACAGCTCACTGAACACATATCGTATCCAACACCCTACCACTGGACGCATCAAAACTGTGCATAGGAACCTGATTATGCCAGTCAACTTTCTGCCTTTACCTTCGTGGGAGGAACCTGAGGGTCACGGATCTCTATCGAGTGGTGACGTGATCTCTGAGATGTCTGCAATGTCCAGCCAAATGGATGGGAGTGACGCCAGGACTGTCCACTGGGTAGCAGGCCTTCCTGAGTCTTCTGGGAGGATACTCCAAGAGGATGGTGAAGTCCCGGCTGATGGAAGTGAGGTGGAACAACCGTATGAAGTCCCCTTAAGTGAGGTGTGCTCAGCAGAAGTGGACCAGAGAGATATCCCCGAAGCCTACAAGAGTTCTGATTGCGAAACTCCATTCAGTGTGGATGATGTTACCTTGGTTGAAGATGCTTCGTCAGTGTGGTCTGTGACAATCTACCAGGATTCTGATCAGTCGTCTGACACTACTAGTGTTGAGTCGGTAACTGAAAGTGTGCTGGCTCCGGAGATGCGGATCTGTAGTACTCCCCATCCTGAGGTTAGACCTCTGAGCAGGGTTAGTGCTGTCTGTGACATTCCTGCTAGGTTTGTGGGTGAGGGTGTTCGGACTAGACTGGGTAGACTTATTAAGCCAGTGGATAGGTTAATCCAAACTATGTCTACACAGGAAATGAAACAGTTCTTGTTTTCTCAGTGACGGTAGGATATTGCCTACCTTTTCTTTTGTAGGAATGTAGGAAATCTAAGCATGTCTTAGAATGATTTGTGGGTTTGTCTAATATATTTGACAATTCATGTAACTTTGTGTGTAGTCCATCGGCATAAAATGTATATGGCATTTTTCGTATACGGTTGAATAAGGGATTAGCTACCCCTTATTTTTCCTAATCCTTCGCGGGATAGCTTTTCAGCTGATCGACCATTTGTGGGTCTAGAATTAAGGGACTACACTGGGTTACTCTGTCGCCCTGTGGGTGTGAATTTTTTTTCTTTCTTTGCTTTGTTACCTTTGAGGTAATGTGTTTTGTTTTGGGTCTATAATCTAGTGTAAAACAGTGGGGGTGAATGTAGCAGTGTGATGTTGTTCCCCTAGATTACGCACCAAATTGCACACAAGGACCAATTCAAATAGGCCAGGTCAAGAGGGGATGTTAATAATCTGGTAATAATAATAATAATTCAGTGTATTTTTTTATTTAATTACAGCTGCATAGCTAATGTTTTTATTTGGTGTACAAACACTTTTTCATACCAATATTGTACATACAAGTGATTGTAAAAGTTTTGTATATTTTGGTTTGGCCCATCGCGGGTTATCTGTATCCCCATACCACTTTATCGTTCTCTTTTGCCTGACCCTCGGCTAGCAAGGTATGTTGTCCTTGGCTCCGAAACTGTTTAATATGGAACTGTCATAAGGTTATACAATGTACTGTTTTGCAACCACACGTTTGTTATAGTGTGGACAGTGTAGGAATTTATGTTAATTTATGTCAAGTTTCACAGAGCTCACTGACTGGGGTATCTGTTGTAACTTCTAAGTACTTGTGACAGTGGTTGAGTGAGTGTACATGTGCTCGCGCAGGTGCCGGAGAGCTGTGACTGCACCAAGGGTAACGTGTGTGTTGTCTCTTCGTGTGCAGGTATGTCTTTTATTTTGTCAGAATTATGTTCTGTATAGTTTTACTTGTATATGCTGTTGTGCAGCGAGTGTGTGCACGCAGCACCTGTTAATTCCTTTTGGCGCTCTTTTGCCTGACCCTCGGCTAGCAAGGTGCCGGAGAGCTGTGACTGCACCAAGGGTAACGTGTGTGTTGTCTCTTCGTGTGCAGGGCAAATAAAAAGATTTCAACGAGCAGACCATCAGTTGTGGCAGCGTCTTCATTAAGAATTACACAACGCAGAACGAACCACGCTACACAAGCAGTAGAATCAGATTTTAAAAACAGATAAAAATACACCTTATGGAACAGCAGGGACTGTGAAGCAACACAAACATAGGCACAGACACATGCATACACACACATGATAACATACACACTATATACACGTACACAAGGTTTTTGTGTCATAGACATGTGGTAGTGGAGTAGGGGCCTGAGGGCACATACTTAGTGTGTTGTGAAATCTGTTATGAATGTGTCGTAATGTTTTAAAAATGGTATAACTGCCTTAATTTTGACAGATCTCAGGAAGAGTAGCTGCTGCATTGGCGAATGGGGATCCATAATATATACAAATAAAAATTGGGTAAATATGAAACCCAGTTCGATAAACTATTTATATCCATGGCTATTTTTCTTTGTAAACTATCAAAAGTGGACTGAAAGGACACTTTATGTTGGATCAAATTGTTAGATAATCAGTCATTCAGCTGAAGTAATGATCATTGATTGATATATCCTCATCATGTTAAGATCATGGCACTGTGATCACAATTCTGAATGTGTGTCCTGCTTTCAACACTTGAGAAAATGTCACCATCTTCATAAAGCGTCTACTAACCAATGTTCCCATCAAAATGTTTTATGTGCAATTATGGCTTTTTATTGTTATCCCTCTTAATGTGCTGAGAGGCCTGAGAGGGTTCTGGTAGTGTTCTGGTAAGTTTGTTAGGCAGTTAGGGATGTGTGAGAGTGTCTCCCTGCATTTGTCCAGAAGGTAGCAATTGAGATGTCACAATCCCCTGAACCCAACAATCTCTTGACTCTCAGCTCAGATAACTTCTCCACCTCTAACTGATGATTAAGAGATGAGATTTGTGAAGATCTGGGTCTTGATTTACTGTCTTGTCATTCACTGATATGCATACGCCTTTTCTGTCCCAAAATCATCACCTTCGACTTACTAACAAGCCAAAGGCAATCTAAATACTGTATCACCGCACACAGCAGATACAATAATACACTCAAGCTTTCAGGCAAAGTTACAAAGATACATCTAACTGACACTAACAGTGCCCTAAAGACCTTGTCTATTTTGGCTTGCCATTGTGCATCACAGGATCAAATATAGGCCTGCTCTTCTACAGGAAAGTTTTTTTACCACAAATTCCTGTAACACATTTACACACGGCAGCTCTGAGCCACAGGAACAATGACGCACCTGATCAAAGTGTAAAATTACTCCTTCCACAGCACTCCGGGATAAAATACATTTAGGCAGTGAGATGCACTGTGGGGGACAGTTTTTCTGTAGCTTTAAAAATAAAAATCATATTTGTTGGACGGTTGTGTGTGTGTGTGTGTGTGCATGCACTTCAGTGTTAGGTTGTCAGAGTGAACGTGTTGTGAGAAAGCCTATCCACAGTGTGACCTGAGAGAGAGACACCTCCAGATAAGATGCTTCTCAAAGGGCAGACCCTAAGTGAGACACACACCAAAACCTACTATGACATTGTTGTTTGCATAACCTTTCCAAAGGTCAGAAAGCATTTGTGACCATTTGATGGACCTGTCACTACTGTCGGAGTGCCGTGTGTTTGGAGTAGTGTGTCAGACGATAATGAGAGAGGCTGAAGCAAAAGAAAAAGGATTACACTGAAGAAAATACCTGTGGTCCAAGAGGGAGGAATCAAATGGAGCTCATCTAAGGACAGGAGGAATCAAATGGAGCTCATCTAAGGACAGGAGGAATCAAATGGAGCTCATCTAAGGACAGGAGGAATCAAATGGAGCTCCTCTAAGGACAGGAGGAATCAAATGGAGCTCCTCTAAGGACAGGAGGAATCAAATGGAGCTCATCTAAGGACAGGAGGAATCAAATGGAGCTCTCGCTGTGAATGAATCCGCCTATGAAAAAAAAAAACTTGCAAAGGTTAATATGCCCATGAAACTGTTAGCTCATGGCACATCAGACCACAAATGTCGCACCTTCGGAAGCAAAATGGAGTCCTTTGACTAATGTCGTCTGGCATGATATGGTTCAGATGAGGATATAAGCTGATAGACCAGCAGCGGGGAAAATTAGGTTCTCCCCAAGCGAATTGTCATGCCTGGACAAAACCAAGGTCGCATTCCCCTGCTCAGACATCGCATGCATCAACCAATAGTGTGTGACTCGTCATCAACTGTGTCATCGACTGACAGATTGCTATGACATATGTGGTTAGCTGATACTTAACGTACCTATCGAGGCATTGTAGAGATCTGGCATGCGTCAGCAACGCCTGGGCAGTCGAACATGCGTGGAGTCTGCATGATAAATGCAATGTTGACACAAAGGCGCATGTGCTTTCAGGACTGTTTGACTAGCTTTATTATTTCATTGGATTTTGTAAGGCATTGAAGTATTTATATCTTTCATTACTAAAAGCCATCAGTTATAGTAAGAAAATAAATCTCCTCCAAAACGGAGTTGCAGTAGTATGACTCAAATAACCTTAATTAGTTACAATGCAACAACCGAAGAGGAAAAACATGTAGAAAATGTGGGAAATCAAACAGAATTCTTCAGTGAAGCGTTTGGGGATAAATTTAGTATAATCTGAAAATGCTCTTGTTTAATTGAGGCATTGTAGTCTACTCCAGATTTAGGGAAACGGTAGTTAAGTTATATTTTTACTTTAGAACTTGTGTTCTGTTGTTAAAGCCATGATGAGAATGGCTTACAGGTGCAGTGGTAAAGGCATGTTTCATTATTTGTTGAAATGTTTTAATCTTTTTACCCATACTGCGTGTGTGTGTGTCCAAGCACTGATGTAACTGTATTACAAGTTGTCTGCACACCATTGATGACAACATCCTGGCTTGTTTTCGCCTGGTAGTTATGCTTTCAGTAGGCCTATAGGTTGATAGTCATCTTCCTCCAGTAGGGTTATAGGTTGATAGTCATCTCCTCCAGTAGGCCTATTGGTTGATAGTCATCTCCTCCAGTAGGCCTATAGGTTGATAGTCATCTCCTCCAGTAGGCCAACAGGTTGATAGTCACCTCCTCCAGTAGGGTTATAGGTTGATAGTCATCTTCCTCCAGTAGGGTTATAGGTTGATAGTCATCTTCCTCCAGTAGGGTTATAGGTTGATAGTCATCTTCATCCAGTAGGGTTATAGGTTGATAGTCATCATTCTCCAGTAGGGTTATAGGTTGATAGTCACCTCCTCCAGTAGGGTTATAGGTTGATAGTCATCTTCCTCCAGTAGGGTTATAGGTTGATAGTTATCTCCTCCAGTAGGCCTATAGGTTGATAGTCATCATCCTCCAGTAAGGTTATAGGTTGATAGTCATCTCCTCCAGTAGGGTTATAGGGTGATAGTCATCTCCTCCAGTAGGGTTATAGGTTGATAGTCATCTTCCTCCAGTAGGGTTATAGGTTGATAGTCATCTCCTCCAGTAGGGTTATAGGGTGATAGTCAGGTCCTCCTCCAGTAGGCCTATAGGTTGATAGTCAACTCCTCCAGTAGGGTTATAGGTTGATAGTCACCTCCTACAGTAGGGTTATAGGTTGATAGTCATCTTCCTCCAGTTGTGTTATAGGTTTATAGTCATCTTCCTCCAGTAGGGTTATAGGTTGATAGTCATCTCCTCCAGTAGGGTTATAGTTTGATAGTCATCTCCTCCAGTAGGGTTATAGGTTGATAGTCATCTCCTCCAGTAGGGTTATAGGTTGATAGTCATCTCCTCCAGTAGGGTTATAGGTTGATAGTCACCTCCTCCAGTAGGGTTATAGGTTGATAGTCACATCCTCCAGTAGGGTTATAGGTTGATAGTCATCTTCCTCCAGTAGACCTATAGGTTGATAGTTATCTCCTCCAGTAGGGTTATAGGTTGATAGTCATCTTCCTCCAGTAGGGTTATAGGTTGATAGTCACATCCTCCAGTAGGGTTATAGGTTGATAGTCACCTCCTCCAGTAGGGTTATAGGTTGATAGTCATCTTCCTCCAGTAGGCCTATAGGTTGATAGTCATCTTCCTCCAGTAGGGTTATAGGTTGATAGTCACATCCTCCAGTAGGGTTTAGGTTGATAGTCATCTCCTCCAGTAGGCCTATAGGTTGATAGTTATCTCCTCCAGTAGGCCTATAGGTTGATAGTCATCTTCCTCCAGTAGGGTTATAGGTTGATAGTCACATCCTCCAGTAGGCCTATAGGTTGATAGTCATCTTCCTCCAGTAGGGTTATAGGTTGATAGTCATCTTCCTCCTGTAGGCCTATAGGTTGATAGTCATCTCCTCCAGTAGGGTTATAGGTTGATAGTCATCTTCCTCCAGTAGGGTTATAGGTTGATAGTCATCTCCTCCAGTAGGGTTATAGGTTGATAGTCATCTCCTCCATTAGGCCTATAGGTTGATAGTCATCCTCCTCTAGTAGGGTTATAGGTTGATAGTCATCATCCTCCAGTAGGGTTATAGGTTGATAGTCAGGTCCTGCTCCAGTAGGGTTATAGGTTGATAGTCACCTCCTCCAGTAGGGTTATAGGTTGATAGTCACCTCCTCCAGTAGGGTTATAGGTTAATAGTCATCTTCCTCCAGTAGGCCTATAGGTTGATAGTCATCTTCCTCCAGTATGGTTATAGGTTGATAGTCACCTCCTCCAGTAGGGTTATAGGTTGATAGTCATCTTCCTCCAGTAGGGTTATAGGTTGATAGTCATCTCCTCCAGTAGGGTTAAAGGTTGATAGTCATCATCCTCCAGTAGGGTTCTAGGTTGATAGTCATCTTCCTCCAGTAGGGCTATAGGTTGATAGTCATCTTCCTCCAGTAGGGTTATATGTTGATAGTCACCTCCTCCAGTAGGGTTATAGGTTGATAGTCTTCTCCTCCAGTAGGCCTCTAGTTTGATAGTTATCTCCTCCAGTAGGACTATAGGTTGATAGTCATCTTCCTCCAGTAGGGTTATAGGTTGATAGTCACATCCTCCAGTAGGCCTATAGGTTGATAGTCATCTTCCTCCAGTTGGGTTATAGGTTGATAGTCATCTTCCTCCAGTAGGGTTATAGGTTGATAGTCATCTTCCTCCAGTAGGCCTATAGGTTGATAGTCATCTCCTCCAGTAGGGTTATAGGTTGATAGTCATCTTCCTCCAGTAGGGTTATAGGTTGATAGTCATCATCCTCCATTAGGGTTATAGGTTGATAGTCACCTCCTCCAGTAGGGTTATAGGTTGATAGTCACCTCCTCCAGTAGGGTTATAGGTTGATAGTCATCTCCTCCAGTAGGCCTATAGGTTGATAGTCAGGTCCTCCGGTAGGGTTATAGGTTGATAGTCATCTTCCTCCAGTAGGCCTATAGGTTGATAGTCATCTTCCTCCAGTAGGCCTATAGAATGATAGTCATCTTCCTCCAGTAGGCCTATGGGTTGATAGTCATCTCCTCCAGTAGGCCTATAGGTTGATAGTCAACTCCTCCAGTAGGGTTATAGGTTGATAGTCATCTCCTCCAGTAGGCTTATAGGTTGATAGTCATCTTCCTCCAGTAGGGTTATAGGTTGATAGTCACATCCTCCAGTAGGGTTATAGATTGATAGTCACCTCCTCCAGCAGGGTTATAGGTTGATAGTCATCTTCCTCCAGTTGTGTTATAGGTTGATAGTCATCTTCCTCCAGTAGGGTTATAGGTTGATAGTTCTCTCCTCCAGTAGGGTTATAGGTTGATAGTCATGTCCTGCTCCAGTAGGGTTATAGGTTGATAGTCACCTCCTCCAGTAGGGTTATAGGTTGATAGTCACCTCCTCCAGTAGGGTTATAGGTTAATAGTCATCTTCCTCCAGTAGGCCTATAGGTTGATAGTCATCTTCCTCCAGTATGGTTATAGGTTGATAGTCACCTCCTCCAGTATGGTTATAGGTTGATAGTCATTTCCTCCAGTAGGGTTATAGGTTGATAGTCATCTCCTCCAGTAGGGTTAAAGGTTGATAGTCATCATCCTCCAGTAGGGTTCTAGGTTGATAGTCATCTTCCTCCAGTAGGGCTATAGGTTGATAGTCATCTTCCTCCAGTAGGGTTATATGTTGATAGTCACCTCCTCCAGTAGGGTTATAGGTTGATAGTCTTCTCCTCCAGTAGGCCTCTAGGTTGATAGTTATCTCCTCCAGTAGGCCTATAGGTTGATAGTCATCTTCCTCCAGTAGGGTTATAGGTTGATAGTCATCTTCCTCCAGTAGGGTTATAGGTTGATAGTCATCTTCCTCCAGTAGGCCTATAGGTTGATAGTCATCTCCTCCAGTAGGGTTATAGGTTGATAGTCATCTTCCTCCAGTAGGGTTATAGGTTGATAGTCATCATCCTCCATTAGGGTTATAGGTTGATAGTCACCTCCTCCAGTAGGGTTATAGGTTGATAGTCACCTCCTCCAGTAGGGTTATAGGTTGATAGTCATCTCCTCCAGTAGGCCTATAGGTTGATAGTCAGGTCCTCCGGTAGGGTTATAGGTTGATAGTCATCTTCCTCCAGTAGGCCTATAGGTTGATAGTCATCTTCCTCCAGTAGGCCTATAGAATGATAGTCATCTTCCTCCAGTAGGCCTATGGGTTGATAGTCATCTCCTCCAGTAGGCCTATAGGTTGATAGTCAACTCCTCCAGTAGGGTTATAGGTTGATAGTCATCTCCTCCAGTAGGCTTATAGGTTGATAGTCATCTTCCTCCAGTAGGGTTATAGGTTGATAGTCACATCCTCCAGTAGGGTTATAGGTTGATAGTCACCTCCTCCAGCAGGGTTATAGGTTGATAGTCATCTTCCTCCAGTTGTGTTATAGGTTGATAGTCATCTTCCTCCAGTAGGGTTATAGGTTGATAGTTCTCTCCTCCAGTAGGGTTATAGGTTGATAGTCAGGTCCTGCTCCAGTAGGGTTATAGGTTGATAGTCACCTCCTCCAGTAGGGTTATAGGTTGATAGTCACCTCCTCCAGTAGGGTTATAGGTTAATAGTCATCTTCCTCCAGTAGGCCTATAGGTTGATAGTCATCTTCCTCCAGTATGGTTATAGGTTGATAGTCACCTCCTCCAGTATGGTTATAGGTTGATAGTCATCTTCCTCCAGTAGGGTTATAGGTTGATAGTCATCTCCTCCAGTAGGGTTAAAGGTTGATAGTCATCATCCTCCAGTAGGGTTCTAGGTTGATAGTCATCTTCCTCCAGTAGGGCTATAGGTTGATAGTCATCTTCCTCCAGTAGGGTTATATGTTGATAGTCACCTCCTCCAGTAGGGTTATAGGTTGATAGTCTTCTCCTCCAGTAGGCCTCTAGGTTGATAGTTATCTCCTCCAGTAGGCCTATAGGTTGATAGTCATCTTCCTCCAGTAGGGTTATAGGTTGATAGTCACATCCTCCAGTAGGCCTATAGGTTGATAGTCATCTTCCTCCAGTAGGGTTATAGGTTGATAGTCATCTTCCTCCAGTAGGGTTATAGGTTGATAGTCATCTTCCTCCAGTAGGCCTATAGGTTGATAGTCATCTCCTCCAGTAGGGTTATAGGTTGATAGTCATCTTCCTCCAGTAGGGTTATAGGTTGATAGTCATCATCCTCCATTAGGGTTATAGGTTGATAGTCACCTCCTCCAGTAGGGTTATAGGTTGATAGTCACCTCCTCCAGTAGGGTTATAGGTTGATAGTCATCTCCTCCAGTAGGCCTATAGGTTGATAGTCAGGTCCTCCGGTAGGGTTATAGGTTGATAGTCATCTTCCTCCAGTAGGCCTATAGGTTGATAGTCATCTTCCTCCAGTAGGCCTATAGAATGATAGTCATCTTCCTCCAGTAGGCCTATGGGTTGATAGTCATCTCCTCCAGTAGACCTATAGGTTGATAGTCAACTCCTCCAGTAGGGTTATAGGTTGATAGTCATCTCCTCCAGTAGGCTTATAGGTTGATAGTCATCTTCCTCCAGTAGGGTTATAGGTTGATAGTCACATCCTCCAGTAGGGTTATAGGTTGATAGTCACCTCCTCCAGCAGGGTTATAGGTTGATAGTCATCTTCCTCCAGTTGTGTTATAGGTTGATAGTCATCTTCCTCCAGTAGGGTTATAGGTTGATAGTCCTCTCCTCCAGTAGGGTTATAGGTTGATAGTCATCTTCCTCCATTAGGGTTATAGGTTGATAGTCACCTCCTCCAGTAGGGTTATAGGTTGATAGTCACCTCCTCCAGTAGGGTTATAGGTTGATA